>NC_092288.1:22995587-23005587 GCF_036320965.1 Panulirus ornatus | reverse complement strand
TGGAAACAACAGTGTGTGTGTGTGTGTGTGTGTGTGTGTGTGTGTGTGTGTGTGTTGAGGATGGGGAGGTGCGGGAGTGGCGCTGTGTTTGTTGTGGTGGGGGAAGAGGGGCTAGAGTGCTGCTGTGTTTGTTGTGGTGAGGGAAGAGAGGGTCAGAGTGGCGCTGTGTTTGTTGTGGTGGGGGAAGAGAGGGGCCAGAGTGGCGCTGTGTTTGTTGTGGTGGGGAAGAGGCGCGGGAGTGGCGCTGTGTTTGTTGTGGTGGGGGAAGAGAGGGGTCAGGGTGGCGCTGTGTTTGTTGTGGTGGGGGAAGAGAGGGCCAGAGTGGCGCTGTGTTTGTTGTGGTGGGGGAAGAGGGGGTCAAAAGTACTGTTGTGTGTGGGGAAGAAGGGAGTCGTGATCGTGCTGTGTGTGTGGGGATAGAATGGTGCTGTGAAAGGGTGCAAGTGCTGTTGCTCTGTGTGTGTGTGTGTGTGTGTGTGTGTGTGTGTGTGTGTGTGTGTGTGTAGGGGTTAGATTGGGTTGTGTAGGGGGTTAGAATGATGGTGTGATGTGTGGGTGAATATCATTTTGTATTAAGGAGAGAGAGTTTTACACTTGTGTTGCCCCGTCTCTTAACCTTGTATATATGTACCATGTCTTTACACACACGCACACACACACACACACACACACACACACACACACACACACACACACACACACACACACACACACACAATAGCTACTCCATATCGACCAGCCGCCAAGGAAGGGAGGAACACACAGGTAAGTTGTGGGCCGACTGCCGCGCCCAGGGTTCGAACCCATGAGGGCCCGACCCAGTGCACATTTTTCTCAGCATTACTTCATATTCATGTCCCACTTCATCTAACATTATCAATTGAACTTTAACTGCTGATTACTGTGTGTCTGACAGGAAATGGTTGATGAAGACCCAATTGCTTACAAGGCAATAGATTGTTCGATTACTTATGATCGAATAGCCATTTCTCAATCATGGAAACCATAGGCTATCAGTTAACACTCTCAGTTTCCAGACCAATGGCGTCTTAGCTACGTCTCTTCGTTGTATATCAACTGACTGTTATATTTCTCTCTTGTGTCTCCCCTGATGATGTGATTATTACACGAAAGTGCACTTGGGAACTTATCGTGTTTCAATTTCCCCGTGGACTCATAGGAATATATATATATATATATATATATATATATATATATATATATATATATATATATATATATATATATATATATATATATATGACACACATCGTGATAAGCACATCCATTCTCTCGTTGTTCTTCCTCGGAAAAAGGAAAGTATAAGTGAGGGACCAGCTCGACTTGGGGGTCGGAGGAGGAGGAGAGGCTGGGGGCAGCAGCGAGGCCACGTTCCAGGTCTACCAAACTAAATCACTCAGAGTTTGGCCACAGGACAATCAAGGCGGAGCTGTAGGTCTGCCGTGCCTGGAGTCTGGCGAAGGCTGGACTCGCTGGAGGGGAAGATCCAATCATATCATAGCGCCTCAGGACCCTGCACTTCCGATTGGCTGCTTCTGGATGTCTCTTCTCAGAAATAGTGTGTGTGTGTGTGTGTGTGTGTGTGTGTGTGTGTGTGTGTGTGTGTGAGAGAGTGTGTGTGTGAATGTGTGTGTGTGAGTGTGTGTGTGTGTGTGTGTGCGTGGGTTTGGCTGTCAGGATCCAGGCTATATGTATATATATATATATATATATATATATATATATATATATATATATATATATATATATATATATATATACATATATATATATATATATATATATATATATATATATATATATATATATATATATATATATATATATATTTATATATACACGTTTCTCTTTCGTAACTTTTGAAGCTAATGACATTTCGTCCAAAGACGGTCTCCGCGTCAAAGGCTCTCAAAAGCCCCTGTTGCAGTTTTCATGGCTTTTGCTACTGGTGGCTAAGTGGTAATTCATCAGTGGTAACTTCAGAGTGTGGTTGAGGTTCCCAAAAGGCAGAAGGGGAGGGAGAGGCCCTGGTTTTCAGCCGAGCTCCCCCTGGCTCAGAGCCGCTAAATGTAATCTAGTTATTGTATTTGTAATTACTTTCGGTTCAGAGGAAGTGATGGGAGATGAATGATGAAGCGCTTCTCAGAGAGCAGCGTTGTCGATTTTGGTTTTAGGAAGCGGGATGTGTGTGTGTGTGTGTGTGTGTGTGTGTGTGTGTGTGTGTGTGTTGTGTGCCGGGTCCAGAGGAAAAGGTTGTACGATGGGTTTTGATGAGAGGGTGGTGTCGGGTGTTGTGATGAGAGGGTGTTGTCGGGTGTTGTGATGAGAGGGTGGTGTCGGGTGTTGTGATGAGAGGGTGGTGTCGGGTGTTGTGATGAGAGGGTGGTGTCGGGTGTTGTGATGAGAGGGTGGTGTCGGGTGTTGTGATGAGAGGGTGGTGTCGGGTGTTGTGATGAGAGGGTGGTGTCGGGTGTTGTGATGAGAGGGTGGTGTCGGGTGTTGTGATGAGAGGGTGGTGTCGGGTGTTGTGATGAGAGGGTGGTGTCGGGTGTTGTGATGAGAGGGTGGTGTCGGGTGTTGTGATGAGAGGGTGGTGTCGGGTGTTGTGATGAGAGGGTGGTGTCGGGTGTTGTGATGAGAGGGTGGTGTCGGGTGTTGTGATGAGAGGGTGGTGTCGGGTGTTGTGATGAGAGGGTGGTGTCGGGTGTTGTGATGAGAGGGTGGTGTCGGGTGTTGTGATGAGAGGGTGGTGTCGGGTGTTGTGATGAGAGGGTGGTGTCGGGTGTTGTGATGAGAGGGCTGTACCGGGTGTTGTGACGAATAGGTTAGGTCACGTGTTAAAGGAAGTGTTGCGTCATGTGTTGTGGCGAACGTGTTATGTGTTGCGAGTGTGTGTGTGTGTGTGTGTGTGTGTGTGTGTGTGTAAAGGTCATTATTGGAGGGAGGGAGGGACTAAAGTCTAAAGTCATAGTAAAAAAACATTGATAAGTCGCCCTTATGGCTAGAGGGACGTGTATAGTGGAAGTAGACGGTAAAGGTCCTATGACCTCATACGGGTCTTTGAGGTCATGACACGCGAAAGATGTGACCCCCAATCAAAGGTCAACTTGGGTTAAGCTTCTGGAAGGAAGGAAGGAAGGAAGGAAGTTTACACGAAGAAGGAAAGATGAAAGAAGAACTGTACTGCTCAGCTGTTCAAAGTAAACAGAAGATATTATAACGGCCAATCCATGAGTGATCGGTCGCCACACAGAAACTGTGGGAAGCAGCAGACGGCTCACGAGAGCCACAGGTCCAGTCCTTGAGGATTGGGGACACAAGTAGACGGCTCATGAGAGCCACGGGTCCAATCCATGAGGATTGGGGACACAAGTAGACGGCTCACGAGAGCCACGGGTCCAATCCTCGAGGATTGGGGACACAGGCAGACGGCTCACGAGAGCCACGGGTCTAATCTCGAAGATTGGAGAACACAAGCAGACGGCTCACGAGAGCCATGGGTCCAGTCCTTGAGGATTGGGGACACAAGCAGACGGCTCACGAGAGCCATAGGTCCAATCCTCGAAGATTGGAGAACACAAGCAGACGGCTCACGAGAGCCATGGGTCCAATCCTTGTGGATTGGGGATACAAGCAAACAGCTCACGAGAGCCATGGGTCCAATCCTTGAAGATTGGGGACACAGGCAGACAGCTCACGAGAATGAGAAATAATACCTGTAGGGTAGAGAGAGAAGAGCAACAGGGCGGTGTACGTGGAGGGACGACTGAAGTGGGGTGCTGCAGGGAGATGTTATGAGACCCAAGGTCTTTTTTTTTTGAGACTACTTCTGTAAGTGAAGAAGCGGACTGTGAGCCACGCCCAGCTGTGTGAGCAGTACTCTATCCTTGGGTAAACGAACAGAAGCCTTATAGATATGAGACAGATGCTCACAGACACGAAATGATCGCTCACAGCATCTGAGAAGCAGACTTTATGTTGTTGTTGATGTGGTGTTTCCAGGATAGAACGAAGGATATGGTTATTACCAAATTGGTCATATGTAACTACAGGATTGGACTGCTATGCTTTTAGTATTAATTAGAGGACATGAATGATTGTTAGGTAAAGATATAGAGAGAAATTGCATCTGAGCACCGTCTAATATCATAAGGTTCCCGCTTTTCTAATGTGAAATGCTGTACAGGTCCGAATTGAAAGAAGAAATGTGAATAGTGCAAGAAAGAGAACAAGTGTTAGATAGAGGGAGGAAGAAAGGAAGGAATATCAGATGAAGGAAAGAAGGAAAAGGTAAAGTATGTAAAGTGGAATGATGAGCATAAGAACGAAAAGACTCAGAAGTAGAAGAGAGAGGGCACATGAGAGGGACCCCAGGATCTGGCACTGTTAAACCACTGGGGTACATGAGAGGGACCCCAGGATCTGGCACTGTTAAACCACTGTGGCACATGAGAGGGACCTCAGGATCTGGCACTGTTAAACCACTGGGGCACATGAGAGGGACCTCAGAATCTGGCACTGTTAAACCACTGGGGCACATGAGAGGGACCCCAGGATCTGTCACTGTTAAACCACTGGGGCACATGAGAGGGACCCCAGGATCTGGCACTGTTGAACCACTGGGGCACATGAGAGGGACTGTAGGATCTGGCACTGTTGAACCACTGTGGCACATGAAAAGGACCCCCAGGATCTGGCACTGTTGAACCACTGGGGCACATGAGAGGGACCTCAGAATCTGGCACTGTTGAACCACTGGGGCACATGAGAGGGACCTCAGCACACACACACACACAGGTGACTGGATGTGTCTAGACGGACCACCATTTCCCAGAATCCTTCAGGAGCTCCGTCTCTCCCGACACAGGGATCCTACCCTGATCCCTACCTCCCTCCACTGTGACAGCCAAACACGTATTCACAATATCCCAAGACACCTCGTCTTCTCCGAGAAATCCCACACGTGGGACTGTCCCCAAGACCCAGCCACTTACAGGGACGAGTGGACTGTGGAGGTTGCTAACAGTGGGTGGCGGTGAGAGGTTGGGCGATGGAGGGGGACTGAGGAGGAGAGAGGATGGGAGGAGAGGTAAAAGGTGGGGCGAGGCGTGAAGGAGAGAGAGAGAGAGAGAGAGAGAGAGAGAGAGAGAGAGAGAGAGAGAGAGAGAGAGAGAGAGAGAGAGAGAGAGCAGGGGGTACAGACTCACAACACTGCACTGCGAGGGAGCTAAGAGTAAACACAACCTCACAACCCTGCCCTGTGAGAAAGCTAAAGTTAGAGACAACCTCACAACCCTGCACTGTGAGGAAGCTAAGGGTAGAGACAACCTCACAACCCTGCACTGTGAGGAAGCTAAGGGTAGAGACAACCTCACAACCCTGCCCTGTGAGGAAGCTAAGGGTAGAGACAACCTCACAACCCTGCACTGTGAGGAAGCTAAAGTTAGAGACAACCTCACAACCCTGCACTGTGAGGAAGCTAAGGGTAGAGACAACCTCACAACCCTGCACTGTGAGGAAGCTAAGGGTAGAGACAACCTCACAACCCTGCCCTGTGAGGAAGCTAAGGGTAGACACAACCTCACAACCCTGCCCTGTGAGGGAGCTAAGAGTAAACACAACCTCACAACCCTGCCCTGTGAGAAAGCTAAAGTTAGAGACAACCTCACAACCCTGCACTGTGAGGAAGCTAAGGGTAGAGACAACCTCACAACCCTGCACTGTGAGGAAGCTAAGGGTAGAGACAATCTTACAACCCTGCCCTGTGAGGAAGCTAAGGGTAAACACAACCTCACAACCCTGCACTGTGAGGGAGCTAAGAGTCGACACAACCTCACAACCCTGCCCTGTGAGGGAGCTAAGAGTCGACACAACCTCACAACCCTGCACTGTGAGGGAGCTAAGAGTAAACACAACCTCACAACCCTGCACTGTGAGGGAGCTAAGAGTAAACACAACCTCACAACCCTGCACTGTGAGGGAGCTAAGAGTAAACACAACCTCACAACCCTGCCCTGTGAGGGAGCTAAGAGTAAACACAACCTCACAACCCTGCCCTGTGAGGGAGCTAAGAGTAAACACAACCTCACAACCCTGCACTGTGACGAAGCTAAGAGTAAACACAACCTCACAACCCTGTCCTGTGAGGAAGCTAAAGTTAGAGACAACCTCACAACCCTGCACTGTGAGGAAGCTAAGGGTAGACGCAACCTCACAACCCTACGATTTGAGGAAGCTAAGGGTAGACCTAACCTCACAACCCAGCCCTGTGAGGGAGCTACAACCTCACAACCCTACCCTGTGGGGAAGCTAAGGGTAGACACAACCCTGCCATGTGAGGGAGCTACAACCTCACAACCCTGCACTGTGAGGAAGCTACAACCACAGCACCAGACGCCATCACTGAGGCACGGGAGCTGCACAATAACCCGCCACTTATCTTCTCTTACTTAAGTCATTTTGTCCATCTTAAACAAGTAAGTATTTTTAACCCAACGTCTTATCTCGCTAAGGCACATGAGTGGGACCTCAGGATATGACGCTGTTAAACCACTGGGGCACATGAGAGGGACCCCAGGATCTGGCACTGTTAAACCACTGGGGCACATGAGAGGGGCCCCAGGATCTGGCACTGTTAAACCACTGGGGCGTATGAGAGGGACCCCAGGATCTGGCACTGTTAAACCACTGGGGCACATGAGAGGGGCCCCAGGATCTGGCACTGTTAAACCACTGGGGCGTATGAGAGGGACCCCAGGATCTGGCACTGTTAAACCACTGGGGCACATGAGAGGGGCCCCAGGATCTGGCACTGTTAAACCACTGGGGCACATGAGAGGGACCCCAGGATCTGGCACTGTTAAACCACTGGGGTACATAAGAGCGACCCCAGGATCTGGCACTGTTAAACCGACACAGTCTTAAACCAGCCGAGACTCAGTTTGAATCTTGAGTCACCGGGGGTTCGGGTACAACGAAGCTTCGGGTACACTGTGTCGAATCCCCGAGCTATAGTTCAGGGGTTAGAAAATAATGGCTCCTATTGTGACAGAGTCTAAGGGTGGTATTAGGTGTTTACATGTAGAAGTGTGTTCTATTTGTGTTTTTCTGTCTTTTTTCCTTCCTATGATTAAGAAATTTGCTTTTCCTGCTTCATTTACACGTTTTCCCATTTTGCTTTGACTGCTTCGTTTGTCTTCTGCGTCTGACGGCTTCATTTGACTACCACTGGTTCGTTTGAGAGAGTCATTTCACCGCTTCGTTCGACGTGCTCGTTTGCAGTGCTTGGATGTGATTAAATTGCTTGCATTGCTTTTGTTAAAAACTTTTCTAACTACTTTCGTTTCAAGCCTCGTTTGACTTTCTTCATTAAATGGTTCGTTTCGTTGCTTCGTTCAGTTTGCTTTGTTTGTACTTTTTCGTTTCACTGCATTGTTTGCACTGCTTTCTTTGACTGATTCACTTGACTGTCTCGTCTTTCCTGCTTCGTTTGAATGCTTCGTTTGTGTCGCTTTAATCTGTACTGCTTTGTTTATTGTGCTTCAGTTTTGCTTCTTTGTATGGTTGCTATGTTCAGCTGCTTCGCTTGATGGCGTCGTTCGCATTGCTTCATTTGTACTGCTTCGTTAGTACTGCTTCGTTTGACTGGATCATTTGTACTGCTTCGTTAGTACTGCTTCGTTTGACTGGATGATTTGTAATGCTTCGTTAGTACTGCTTCGTTTGACTGGATGATTTGTAATGCTTCGTTAGTACTGCTTCGTTTGACTGGATGATTTGTAATGCTTCGTTAGTACTGCTTCGTTTGACTGGATGATTTGTAATGCTTCGTTAGTACTGCTTCGTTTGACTGGATGATTTGTAATGCTTCGTTAGTACTGCTTCGTTTGACTGGATGATTTGTAATGCTTCGTTAGTACTGCTTCGTTTGACTGGATGATTTGTAATGCTTCGTTAGTACTGCTTCGTTTGACTGGATGATTTGTAATGCTTCGTTAGTACTGCTTCGTTTGACTGGATGATTTGTAATGCTTCGTTAGTACTGCTTCGTTTGACTGGATCATTTGTACTGTTTTGCTTCATTGCTTATTCTAATGGCTGAGCTTGATCACTCCGTTTTTCAACTGCTTCGTTCGAACGGTTCGCAGACCCATCCCTTAACTGCTTCGTTCGAACGGTTCGCAGACCCATCCCTTAACTGCTTCGTTTGAAATGCTTTCCTTGGCAGGCGAATGAAACGGACGTGGACACTTTTCGCTTTCATCTTGGTAAACCAATTGCTTCTTAACTGCACTTAATGAGGTAGTCCACATGAAATCACCCTTCACCGTTCCTTACGCCTCATAACTAACTTATCCCAGTTTCTTTATCCCATTACTCAAGAACCTTACGGAACTTATGACATCTCTCGCTGCCATCATTAGAAAATCATTTGGAACAATTTAATGTACCTATTAGCAGACGTAGCATCTCTTACTACACTAATAAGAGTACTTAGAGTGGCTCTGTGACTTTAGCAATACACCTAGAGCGTCTCTCATTTCGTTGATTAGCATAACTGAAACAATTCCCTGACTAATTAGCTGATTAGGTAATTAGCATGCCTAACACTTCGTCCCAAGCGCATGCATATCCCGTTGGGAAACGAGTTGAGGATCAACAGGCATTGAGGTGTTCTGTGCTGACAGGATTGGAAAGGAGAGGCTATTGGATGACAACGTGTTGGAATTGGAATTACCGATCATTTCTCGGTGCAGGCAAGTGTGAGAGCTTGTGGACGTTTGAGGAAAAGAGGACATACCAAATATGTGAAAGATGTGACGACAAAGAATCATACTGCTATGGAAATTCAATAGATAATTGTGAACAGGGGAAACGAATCCTTACCGGTTCTGTAGCGGCTGCACTGCCATTGGACACTGAAAAAGAAAAGAAGAGGTTAAATGACACATCTTGAAAAAGGATTCATTACTGGTAACAAATGCTACTGAGGTATCTGTCAAACTTTCATTTGATGTTAGTCTTTGCATTTACAACAACAGGAGGCATTTACAACATCAGCAGGCATTTAATACATCCGTAGGCATTTACAAGATCAGGAGGCATTTACAACATCCAGAGGCATTTACAACAACAGGAGGCATTTACAACATCAGCAGGCATTTAATACATCCGTAGGCTATTTACAACATCAGCAGGCATTTACAACATCCGGAGGCATTTACAACAACAGGAGGCATTTACATATGGAAGCATTTACAACATCAGGAGGCATTTACAACATCTGGAGTTATCTACAACATTAGGAGGCATTTACAACATCAAGAGACATTTACAACATCCGGAGGCATTTACAGCATCAGGAGGCATTTACAGCATCAGGAGGCATTAACAACATCAGGAGGCATTTACAACATCAGGAGGCATTTACAACATCTGGAGGCATTTACAACATCAGGAAGCATTTACAGTATCAGGAGGCATTTACAACATCAGGAGGCAGGTTAACCCAGTGTTTTGCCAACTCTACAACTGAGAACAACTTTGGCCAAGTTGCTTCTGTTGTAGAATGTCCTCATATCTTCATACCATCACGTCACAGAATCTTTGTCCAAATTGAAGAAATCGTCGTATAATTTGCAATTGAAATGATCCAGTATCATCAAGTCTTATTTAGATACCCTTTGAGTCTACGTTTTCTATATATGACTAACTATACGTGTTCGAATTTTTCCACAGAAGGAAACTATGCATAAGCGAGAGGAGAAGCTTGGGTGCTCTTGTTTGAATTTGTTCTAGTTTCTCATAAAGTGATCGAATAGTCCTTTCCAAAATTAGGGGCGATCATGGACTAGCCGTAGCGCTCCCGCTTGCCATTCATAAGGTACTGGGTTCGAACCCCGGCTGTTTGAGGGTTTTGTGTTCTATGAAAGTGCACGTGCGTTCATATGTACTATATTCGTGTGTGTGTGAGTGTGTG
>NC_092288.1:22985587-22990587 GCF_036320965.1 Panulirus ornatus | reverse complement strand
ATGACCAGGTTATCTGCAGGAGGACAGTACATGGGAAGGACAGATAACACAAGACCTGATGGTCCATGACCAAGTTATCTGCTGGAGGACAGTACATGGGAAGGACAGACAACACAAGACCTGATGGTCCATGACCAGGTTATCTGCTGGAGGACAGTACATGGGAAGGACAGATAACACAAGACCTGATGGTCCATGACCAGGTTAACTGCTGGAGGACAGTACATGGGAAGGACAGATAACACAAGACCTGATGGTCCATGACCAGGTTATCTGCTGGAGGACAGTACATGGGAAGGACAGATAACACAAGACCTGATGGTCCATGACCAGGTTATCTGCTGGAGGACAGTACATGGGAAGGACAGATAACACAAGCCCTGATGGTCCATGACCAGGTTATCTGCTGGAGGACAGTACATGGGAAGGACAGATAACACAAGACCTGATGGTCCATGACCAGGTTATCTGCTGGAGGACAGTACATGGGAAGGACAGATAACAGAAGACAGGATGGGCCACAACTAGTTTATCTGTTAAGAAATCTAAGACTCGAAATATAGTGATCTAAAGAGGATAGCAAGAGACGCCAAAGAAGGAGCAATCAAATCATGGCTGAGGAGTTTCTAGACAGATCTGGTGGACGATGGGATGAAGCTCTCTTTCCCGGCCGAGATAACCTCTGCTATGCGTTCAGCACAGGAGACATCCCGGCCAGCGAGTCAGTACCGCCCCAGAGAAAGTCAGTGAAGAAACCGCGTAGGGATGACCGCTGAGATCTCCCAGAGCGTCACCACTGGATTTTCAGAAGGGGGGAAGGTGGGCGGGGGGGAGGGGGGGGGGGGGGGTGCTAGGTACCTGTGTCACCAGGTAACAGACACAGACCAGTACTAGGCACCTGTTTCACCAGGTAACAGACACAGACCAGTACTATGTACCTGTGTCACCTGGTAACACACACAGACCAGTACTAGGTACCTGTGTCACCTGGTAACACACACAGACCAGTACTAGGCACCTATTTCACCAGGTAACAGACACAGGCCAGTACTAGGCACCTGTGATCACCTGGTAACAGACACAGACCAGTACTATGTACCTGTGTCACCTGGTAACACACACAGACCAGTACTAGGTACCTGTGTCACCAGGTAACAGACGCAGGCCAGTACTAGGTACCTGTGTCACCTGGTAACACACACAGACCAGTACTATGTACCTGTGTCACCTGGTAACAGACACAGACCAGTACTATGTACCTGTGTCACCTGGTAACACACACAGACCAGTACTAGGTACCTGTGTCACCAGGTAACAGACGCAGGCCAGTACTAGGCACCTGTGATCACCTGGTAACAGACACAGACCAGTGCTAGGCACCTGTGTCACCAGGTAACAGACACAGGCCAGTACTAGGTACCTGTGTCACCTGGTAACAGACACAGGCCAGTACTAGGTACCTGTGATCACCTGGTAACAGACACAGACCAGTACTAGGCACCTGTGTCACCAGGTAACAGACGCAGGCCAGTACTAGGCACCTATTTCACCAGGTAACAGACGCAGGCCAGTACTAGGCACCTGTGTCACCAGGTAACAGACGCAGGCCAGTACTAGGCACCTGTGATCACCTGGTAACAGACACAGACCAGTACTAGGCACCTGTGTCACCTGGTAACAGACACAGACCAGTACTAGGTACCTGTGTCACCTGGTAACACACACACAGACCAGTACTAGGTACCTGTGTCACCTGGTAACAGACACAGACCAGTACTAGGTACCTGTGATCACCTGGTAACAGACACAGACCAGTACTAGGCACCTATTTCACCAGGTAACAGACACAGACCAGTACTAGGTACCTGTGATCACCTGGTAACAGACACAGACCAGTACTAGGCACCTATTTCACCAGGTAACAGACACAGACCAGTACTAGGTACCTGTGATCACCTGGTAACAGACACAGACCAGTACTAGGTACCTGTGTCACTGGTAACAGACACAGACCAGTACTATGTACCTGTGTCACCTGGTAACACACACAGACCAGTACTAGGCACCTATTTCACCAGGTAACAGACACAGACCAGTACTAGGTACCTGTGTCACCAGGTAACAGACGCAGGCCAGTACTAGGTACCTGTGATCACCTGGTAACAGACACAGACCAGTACTATGTACCTGTGTCACCTGGTAACAGACACAGACCAGTACTAGGCACCTATTTCACCAGGTAACAGACACAGACCAGTACTAGGTACCTGTGTCACCAGGTAACAGACACAGACCAGTACTAGGTACCTGTGTCACTGGTAACAGACACAGGCCAGTACTAGGCACCTGTGTCACCAGGTAACAGACACAGACCAGTACTAGGCACCTGTGTCACCAGGTAACAGACGCAGGCCAGTACTAGGTACTGTGTCACCTGGTAACACACACAGACCAGTACTAGGTACCTGTGATCACCTGGTAACAGACACAGGCCAGTACTAGGCACCTATTTCACCAGGTAACAGACGCAGGCCAGTACTAGGTACCTGTGTCACCAGGTAACAGACACAGACCAGTACTAGGTACTGTGTCACCTGGTAACAGACACAGGCCAGTACTAGGTACCTGTGTCACCAGGTAACAGACGCAGGCCAGTACTAGGCACCTGTGTCACCAGGTAACAGACACAGGCCAGTACTAGGTACCTGTGTCACCAGGTAACAGACACAGACCAGTACTAGGCACCTATTTCACCAGGTAACAGACGCAGGCCAGTACTAGGCACCTGTGATCACCTGGTAACAGACACAGACCAGTACTATGTACCTGTGTCACCTGGTAACAGACACAGACCAGTACTAGGTACCTGTGTCACTGGTAACAGACACAGACCAGTACTAGGCACCTGTGATCACCTGGTAACAGACACAGACCAGTACTAGGCACCTATTTCACCAGGTAACAGACACAGACCAGTACTAGGTACCTGTGTCACCAGGTAACAGACACAGACCAGTACTAGGCACCTGTGTCACCAGGTAACAGACGCAGGCCGGTACTAGGCACCTGTGATCACCTGGTAACAGACACAGGCCAGTACTAGGTACCTGTGATCACCTGGTAACAGACACAGACCAGTACTATGTACCTGTGTCACCTGGTAACAGACACAGACCAGTACTAGGTACCTGTGTCACCAGGTAACAGACACAGGCCAGTACTAGGTACCTGTGTCACCTGGTAACAGACACAGACCAGTACTAGGTACCTGTGATCACCTGGTAACAGACACAGGCTAGTACTAGGTACCTGTGTCACCTGGTAACAGACACAGACCAGTACTAGGCACCTGTGTCACCAGGTAACAGACACAGACCAGTACTAGGTACCTGTGTCACCTGGTAACAGACACAGACCAGTACTAGGTACCTGTGTCACCTGGTAACACACACACAGACCAGTACTAGGCACCTGTGTCACCTGGTAACAGACACAGACCAGTACTAGGTACCTGTGATCACCTGGTAACAGACACAGACCAGTACTAGGTACCTGTGTCACCTGGTAACACACACACAGACCAGTACTAGGTACCTGTGTCACCTGGTAACAGACACAGACCAGTACTAGGTACCTGTGTCACCTGGTAACAGACACAGACCAGTACTAGGTACCTGTGTCACCTGTTAACAGACACAGACCAGTACTAGGTACCTGTGTCACCTGGTAACAGACACAGACCAGTACTAGGCACCTGTGTCACCAGTTACAGACACAGACCAGTACTAGGCACCTGTGTAACCTTGTAACACACACAGACCAGTACTAGGTACCTGTGTCACCTGGTAACAGACGAGTGCATAGTATTAGGTTCTCTGTTATTCCTGGGGGATGAGATAAGCTAACTGGAGAGCAGCTTAATGTAATATCAACACTACAGTTGCAATATTCATTAACCCTGCCCTGGGCCCACTCCTTGACCCCAGTCCGTGCGGACCTGGCTGGACCGAAGTCCTCTGGACCTGGGCCCTCGTCCCTGGACCTAAGGCCTCGGTCCTGGACACAAGAGCGGGACACACAATAACGTCCAAAGTTAGATTAAAACGTCAGAGGAGGAAAGCACCAAAGTACTGTTGTGTGATAGCACTCTCTACTCCCTTTACCCAAACACCGACCGACCCACACACCCTCCTCCCCACAACACCGCTGGCTAAGGCAAATTAGTTCATCCTGCCGTTCATAAATGCTGGGGACATTCGCTTCCCAGTAATGTAGTGCGTCCTGGGGATGAAAACACGGCCGGAGTTTGATTGGAAAACTCCCACACAAGTAGAAAAAAAAAATTATTTGTACCGTTCTGTGATCACAAGTCTAGCTACGAAACAGAGAGTGTGATGTGTAAACCTGTGTGTGTGTGTGATGTTTGACACTGCTACAGCTAATGTGCTGACACAGATCCAGGCGATGGTCTGAATATATATATATATAATAATATAAATATATATATATATAATATATATATATATATATAATATATATATATAAATATATATATATATATATATATTTTTTTTTTTTTTTTGTTCTTTGTCGCTGTCTCCCGCGTTTGCGAGGTAGCGCAAGGAAAACAGACGAAAGAAATGGCCCAACCCACCCCCATACACATGTATATACAATTCCACACACGCAAATATACATTACCTACACAGCTTTCCATGGTTTACCACCCAGACGCTTCACATGCCCTGATTCAATCCACTGACAGCACGTCAACAACACCGCACCCCCTGGTATTAAACCACATCGATCCAATTCACTCTATTCCTTGCCCTCCTTTCACCCTCCTGCATGTTCAGGCCCCGATCACACAAAATCTTTTTCACTCCATCTTTCCACCTCCAATTTGGTCTCCCACTTCTCCTCGTTCCCTCCACCTCCGACACATATATCCTCTTGGTCAACTTTCCTCACTCATTCTCTCCATGTGCCCAAACCATTTC
>NC_092288.1:22968087-22980587 GCF_036320965.1 Panulirus ornatus | reverse complement strand
AAGAACGAAAAGTCTAGGAGGAGAAAGTAGCCTACATGTGTTGTGTGAGCTTAAACTTGACTATTGTAGCTTGGTTACATGTGTTGATGTGAGAGCTTAAACTTGACCATTGTAGCTTGGTTACATGTGTTGTGTGAGCTTAAACTTGACTATTGTAGCTTGGTTACATGTGTTGATGTGAGAGCTTAAACTGACCATTGTAGCTTGGTTACATGTGTTGATGTGAGAGCTTAAACTTGACCATTGTAGCTTGGTTACATGTGTTGATGTGTGAGCTTAAACTTGACCATAGCAGCTCTCCTCCTCCCCCAACCATTGTGTTAAGCCCAAGGGAGTACATGGGAAGGACAGATAACACAAGACCTGATGGTCCATGACCAGGTTATCTGCAGCAGGACAGTACATGGGAAGGACAGATTAACACAAGACCTGATGGTCCATGACCAAGTTATCTGCTGGAGGACAGTACATTGGAAGGACAGACAACACAAGACCTGATGTCCCATGACCAGTTATCTGCTGGAGGACAGTACATGGGAAGGACAGACAACACAAGACCTGATGGTCCATGACCAGGTTATCTGCTGGAGGACAGTACATGGAAGGACAGATTAACCCAAGACCTGATGGTCCATGACCAGGTTATCTGCTGGAGGACAGTACATGGGAAGGACAAGATAACACAAGACCTGATGGTCCATGACCAGGTTATCTGCTGGAGGACAGTAACATGGGAAGGACAGATAACACAAGACCTGATGGTCCATGACAAGTTATCTGCTGGAGGACAGTACATGGGAAGGACAGATAACACAAGACCTGATGGTCCATGACCAGGTTATCTGCTGGAGGACAGTACATGGGAAGGACAGATAACAGAAGACAGGATGGGCCACAACTAGTTTATCTGTTAAGAAATCTAAGACTCGAAAATATAGTGATCTAAAGAGGATAGCAAGAGACGCCAAAGAAGGAGCAATCAAATCATGGCTGAGGAGTTTCTAGACAGATCTGGTGGACGATGGGATGAAGCTCTCTTTCCCGGCCGAGATAACCTCTGCTATGCGTTCAGCACAGGAGACATCCCGGCCAGCGAGTCAGTACCGCCCAGAGAAAAGTCAGTGAAGAAACCGCGTAGGGATGACCGCTGAGATCTCCCAGAGCGTCACCACTGGATTTTCAGAAGGGGGGAAGGTGGGGGGGGGGGAGGGGGGGGGGGGGGGTGCTAGGTACCTGTGTCACCTGGTAACAGACACAGACCAGTACTAGGCACCTGTGATCACCTGGTAACAGACACAGGCCAGTACTAGGCACCTGTGATCACCTGGTAACAGACACAGGCCAGTACTAGGTACCTGTGTCACCAGGTAACAGACACAGACCAGTACTAGGCACCTATTTCACCAGGTAACAGACACAGACCAGTACTAGGCACCTGTGATCACCTGGTAACAGACACAGACCAGTACTATGTACCTGTGTCACCTGGTAACACACACAGACCAGTACTAGGCACCTGTGATCACCTGGTAACAGACACAGACCAGTACTAGGCACCTGTGTCACCAGGTAACAGACACAGACCAGTACTATGTACCTGTGTCACCTGGTAACACACACAGACCAGTACTAGGTACCTGTGTCACCAGGTAACAGACGCAGGCCAGTACTAGGCACCTGTGATCACCTGGTAACAGACACAGACCAGTACTAGGTACCTGTGTCACCAGGTAACAGACGCAGGCCAGTACTAGGTACCTGTGTCACCAGGTAACAGACACAGACCAGTACTAGGTACCTGTGATCACCTGGTAACAGACACAGGCCAGTACTAGGTACCTGTGTCACCAGGTAACAGACGCAGGCCAGTACTAGGCACCTGTGTCACCAGGTAACAGACGCAGGCCAGTACTAGGCACCTGTGATCACCTGGTAACAGACACAGACCAGTACTAGGTACCTGTGTCACCAGGTAACAGACGCAGGCCAGTACTAGGTACTGTGTCACCTGGTAACAGACACAGGCCAGTACTAGGCACCTATTTCACCAGGTAACAGACACAGACCAGTACTATGTACCTGTGTCACCTGGTAACAGACACAGACCAGTACTATGTACCTGTGTCACCTGGTAACAGACACAGGCCAGTACTAGGTACCTGTGTCACCTGGTAACAGACACAGACCAGTACTAGGCACCTGTGTCACCAGGTAACAGACACAGACCAGTACTATGTACCTGTGTCACCTGGTAACAGACACAGGCCAGTACTAGGCACCTATTTCACCAGGTAACAGACACAGACCAGTACTAGGTACTGTGTCACCTGGTAACAGACACAGACCAGTACTATGTACCTGTGTCACCTGGTAACACACACAGACCAGTACTAGGCACCTATTTCACCAGGTAACAGACACAGACCAGTACTAGGTACCTGTGTCACCAGGTAACAGACGCAGGCCAGTACTAGGCACCTGTGATCACCTGGTAACAGACACAGACCAGTACTATGTACCTGTGTCACCTGGTAACAGACACAGACCAGTACTAGGCACCTATTTCACCAGGTAACAGACACAGACCAGTACTAGGTACCTGTGTCACCAGGTAACAGACACAGACCAGTACTAGGTACCTGTGTCACTGGTAACAGACACAGGCCAGTACTAGGTACCTGTGTCACCAGGTAACAGATACAGGCCAGCACTAGGCACCTGTGTCACGTGGTAATAGACTCAGGCCAGTACTAGGTACCTGTGTCACTGGTAACAGACACAGACCAGTACTAGGTACCTGTGATCACCTGGTAACAGACACAGGCCAGTACTAGGTACCTGTGATCACCTGGTAACAGACACAGGCCAGTACTAGGCACCTGTGTCACCAGGTAACAGACACAGGCCAGTACTAGGTACTGTGTCACCTGGTAACAGACACAGGCCAGTACTAGGCACCTGTGTCACCAGGTAACAGACACAGGCCAGTACTAGGTACCTGTGTCACCAGGTAACAGACGCAGGCCAGTACTAGGCACCTATTTCACCAGGTAACAGACGCAGGCCAGTACTAGGCACCTGTGATCACCTGGTAACAGACACAGACCAGTACTATGTACCTGTGTCACCTGGTAACAGACACAGACCAGTACTAGGTACCTGTGATCACCTGGTAACAGACACAGGCCAGTACTAGGTACCTGTGATCACCTGGTAACAGACACAGACCAGTACTAGGCACCTATTTCACCAGGTAACAGACACAGACCAGTACTAGGCACCTATTTCACCAGGTAACAGACACAGACCAGTACTAGGCACCTGTGATCACCTGGTAACAGACGCAGGCCGGTACTAGGCACCTGTGATCACCTGGTAATGACAGGCAGCGGTCGGTACTATGCACCTGTGACAACTAGTAACAGACACAGGCCAGTACTAGATACCTGTGTCACCTGGTAATGGACACAGACCAGTACTAGGTACCTGTGTCACCAGGTAACAGACACAGGCCAGTACTAGGTACCTGTGTCACCTGGTAACAGACATAGACCAGTACTAGGCACCTGTGATCACCTGGTAACAGACACAGGCTAGTACTAGGTACCTGTGTCACTGGTAACAGACAAGACCAGTACTAGGTACCTGTTTCACCAGGTAACAGACACAGACCAGTACTATGTACCTGTGTCACCTGGTAACACACACAGACCAGTACTAGGTACCTGTGTCACCTGGTAACACACACAGACCAGTACTAGGCACCTGTGTCACCAGGTAACAGACACAGACCAGTACTAGGTACCTGTGATCACCTGGTAACAGACACAGACCAGTACTAGGTACCTGTGTCACCTGGTAACACACACACAGACCAGTACTAGGTACCTGTGTCACCTGGTAACAGACACAGACCAGTACTATGTACCTGTGTCACCTGGTAACACACACAGACCAGTACTAGGTACCTGTGTCACCTGGTAACAGACACAGACCAGTACTATGTACCTGTGTCACCTGGTAACACACACAGACCAGTACTAGGTACCTGTGATCACCTGGTAACAGACACAGACCAGTACTAGGTACCTGTGTCACCTGGTAACACACACACAGACCAGTACTAGGTACCTGTGTCACCTGGTAACAGACACAGACCAGTACTATGTACCTGTGTCACCTGGTAACACACACAGACCAGTACTAGGTACCTGTGATCACCTGGTAACAGACACAGGCCAGTACTAGGCACCTATTTCACCAGGTAACAGACGCAGGCCAGTACTAGGCACCTATTTCACCAGGTAACAGACGCAGGCCAGTACTAGGCACCTATTTCACCAGGTAACAGACACAGACCAGTACTATGTACCTGGTACCTGGTAACACCACAGACCAACAGGTACCTGTGCATTTGGTAACAGCGAGTGCATAGTTTTAGGTTCTCTGTTATTCCTGGGGGATGAGAAAGCAACTGAGAGCAGTTTAATGTAAATCAACACACAGTTGCAAAATCATTAACCCTGCCCTGGGCCCCCTCCTTGCCCCCGTCCGTGGGCCCTGGCTGGACCGAAGTCCTCGGGACCTGGGCCCTGCCCTGGACCAAGGGCCCTCGTCCGGGACACAAGAGCGGACACCAAAACGCCAAATTAATTAAACGTCAAGGGGGAAAGCACCAAAGTACTTTTGTGTGATGCACTCTCACTCCCTTTACCCAAACACCACCGACCCACACACCCTCCTCCCCAAAACACCGCGGGTAAGGCAAATTAGTTCACCTCCGTTCTAAATCTGGGGACATTCGTTCCCAAATGTAGTGCTCCTGGGGATAAAAACACGGCCGGAGTTTTTTGGGAAAACCCCACACAAGTAGAAAAAAAAAATTATTTGTACCGTTCGTGATACAAGTCTACTACGAAACAAGAGTGTGATGTGTAAACCTGTGTTGTGTGGGGGTTTTTTGACACGCACAGCTAATGTGCTGACACGACCAGGCATGGTCTGAATAATAAAAATTTTATATATATTAATATATAAATAAAAATATATATATAATTATATATTATAAAATATATTATATATATAAAATTTTTTTTTTTTTTTTTTTTCTTGTCGCGCTCCGCGTTTTGCGGGGAGCCAAGGAAACAGACGAAAGAAAGGGCCCCAACCCCACCCCCTACACATGATTACTAGTCCACCACGCAATATACATCCTCACATTTTTCCCCCAGGGTTTACCCCAACGCTTCACATGCCCTGATTCAATCCACTGACAGAAACGTAAACCCCCGGTAAAACCACATCGTCCAATTCCTCTATTCCTTGCCCTCCTTTCACCCTCCTGCATGTTCAGGCCCCGATCACACAAAATCTTTTTCACTCATCTTTCCACCCCCAAATTTTGGTCCCCCACTTCTCCTCGTTCCCCCACCTCCGACACATATATCCCTTGGAAATTTTTTTCCCTTTAATCATTCCTCCTGTCCCAAACCATTTAAAAAAACCCCTTCTGCTCCTAAACCCACGATCTTTTTTTTTCCACACACTCTCTTCCCCTTTTACTTACTCTCGTCAAACCACCTCACACCACACATTGTCCTCAAACACTCATTTCCAGCACACCTCCCTGCGCACAACTCATCCATACCCACGCCTCGCAACCATACAACATTTTTGGGAACCATTTCCTTCAAACAACCATTTTTGTTTTCCGAGAAATGTTCTCGATTTCCACACATTTTTCAAGGCTCCTAGGTTTTTTTCGCCCCCTCCCCCACCATGATCCACTTCCGCTTCCATGGTTCCTCCGCCTGCCAGATAGCACCTCCCAGTACAAAACACCTTACTTCCACCAGTTTTCCTTTAAACCACCCACCAGTTGGCCCTTGACCCATCAAACCTTACTTTTTACCTAA
This sequence comes from Panulirus ornatus, assembly GCF_036320965.1. NCBI lineage: Eukaryota > Metazoa > Arthropoda > Malacostraca > Decapoda > Palinuridae > Panulirus > Panulirus ornatus. The sequence goes on along the minus strand of NC_092288.1, from coordinate 22,974,672 downwards.
TTAACAACTGAGGCGCTTATTAATATCACTCTAAGTTTCTTCTTCCTCCCACACTCTTGACCCATCCGTCACCAGCCTGCAGTTCTCCTGGCACATGTCACCACCAAGGCCCCTGGTACACAGCGGACAACAATATACTTTCCAAAGTTAGTCTCAGGGGGCACCAAAGACTTTTTATGCCTCTAAACCTTACATACCCCTGACGACCAACACCCTCCTTCCAAAACCCCGTGGTACAAATATATTATCCTGGTTCATAAATGCTAACATTGTTATAATGTAGTGCGTCCTATAGGGATTATTATTGAAATCCCATATAAAATAATAGATAAAATATGTACGTTGTATAAGTTATCAAAACGAAGTGTGCATTTACCACGTAGTGTGTAAGTTCACAGCAAGAATGTCAGAACAGATGGGGATGGGGGGGGGGGGGGGGGGGAGTCCTCATTTGGCTCCTTGCTCTGTTTTTCCCTTTTTTTGGAAAGTAATACGGGAAAGGGGAGGATTTCCCTCCCCTTTTAGTCGCCTTCTACGACGCGCAGGGAATACGTGGCAAGTATTCTTTCTCCCCTATCCCCAGGGATAATATATATCTATCTATCTAGTATTTCATGTTATTATAGTTAATCGCTGTTTCCCGCGTCAGCGAGGTAGCGCCAGGAAATAGACGAAGAATGGCCCATCCACTCATACATACATATATATACATAAACGCCCATACACGCACATATACAATATATTATAATATATAATATATATATATATATATATATATATATATATATATATATATATATATACACGTGTATATATTCATATTTGCTTGCCTTCATCCGCATGTTTGTTGATAACTACAAGGAAATGGAAATACGAGATGACCCAAGTGCTTTTTCTGAGGGATATCACATCCTCAGGTTCAGCAAAGGCTGAATTCACTGAAGGATCAGTACATAATCAGTATAGAATATACTGTGACGTCATTCGGTAGGGTGCGTGACCAGCGTCAGGTTGTATAAGGTCATTATGTTGGCCGCTTATCAGTTATTGCATTATCTATCGTTCAAAATACACTAAACTATTCAGAATTTCTTATCACTGATAAAAATTCATCCAGTTTATCGCTAATGTTCATGTAGGCTTGATAAGACTTGATTTCTTATCACTTCCATTGATAGATGAATTAAGCGATATAATCAAGAAGGAATTAGACCAGTTAGTACAATGATTCTCTTAGTTTATATGTTTTTAACAAGGCACTGGAAGTTAATGCTGCTCTTATACTATATCTAATGTTGTTTAAGCCTGTCATAGCGAGATCCTTTTCAGTCTGCTCCATAAATAAGTACTACACTCTTTACAGGGTACTTTGTATACACAACCACAGAACTTGGCTGACGAGTTTTGGATGAACATATTCTCAGGAGTATAATGTATGGCTGTGGGCTACATTGACATCTCAGGCTTTGAAGGGTAACGAAACAGATGAAGAAAGTGTCATAAACAGATTTTTTTTTGTACAATGAGGAGGCTTAGGGTTGACCCTGTCACGATTTCCTTACCAGATTAAGGCCTCTATGATCCACCATCATGAATATAATCAAATTTCCCTTCCATTTAGCACTACCTGGTCTCCGAGCACGTAGGACCCATGTTGGAAATGCTAAATGTTGGACTAAATCATGAGTTCCTGAATAATGTCGAATGTATAAAGAAACTTTTATGGATTTTCTGTTACGTTGGGTGACCAGGAACAGAGTGGGGGATGTGGCTATACCCAACATGTTTGTATTATCACAGGGTTGCATTGTAGAGTTTGGAGACTGAACAGAAGGAAACGAATGATTCGTAGATAGAAGATATGAGGAAAAAATTACATTTCAGCACTATCACTATCTCCTCAGTCCGATATATTGCACAAATCCTCCCTGAGACAAGGTAATATTCAGTACGAGAAAGAGAACGAATACTAGGAGAGAGAGGGAAAGTGAGTTGAGGGATGCAGAAGGGAATCATCACCATTAATGTGGATCAGACGTAGAAAAGATCAATTACTGAGAGAAGAAAGAGAGTAGGTGACAGGGGAGTACCCTTAGAAACACCACTGTTGATACAATACGAGGCAAAAGTCGCTCCATTGACGACCACTGCAATTGAGCGTTCTCAGAGGAATCTATGTGCTGGAGACCAGAGAGAAGCAATGATGCCAAAGGAGATGTCGAGGACTACCTAAAAAGCTTGACCCCAAACCCCTGAGAGAGGAGCACCAGAGTTGAGTCATGTAAGAGAGAAGGTCACCTATAGACCTAGTCATTGTAGAAATCCAAACCGGTGATCTGAAAGAAGGGAGTAGGAGTCTAAGTGCTGAAGTAAGTGAGAGTTAAGGCGAGTTTCAAAAACTTAGGAGAATGCAAAAGTTAGAGGAACTGGGCAATAGTTTTAAGGGGTTACAGAGACCTGCTTTCTTATTGATTGATGGGCTGCATCAAGGCACGCGTCCGAGAAGGAAAAGTTTGGGTTTCTAGACAAAGGCGAGAGAGGCAAGTATATATAATGTACAGGGTTGTACCGGGCTCCGCCTGCGAGAGATTGCAACATGAGTGAGAAGTCACCTTTGGCGAGGTCGTGTCGTCATAAAAAGACTCCTCACTCGAAAGGAGTGAGTCCACATTTCCCTGCTACTGGAAGTAACGCAGCCCTGGTTTTCAGGAGTCTTCAGAAAGAGGACATGGGTAAAAGTAAGCCCAAGTTTATTCATTTTCACCTCATTCTTCATACCGACATTATTTTCATTTGTTCTAAAGTCTGCACAAATCTCCACCCCTCACTTCTACCAAGATATGACCAGGTATCCCATCAGCTGACCGTCTCAACACGTTTACTTCCAAGAGTCTCTCTTTCCAGTCAACATTCATTTTTCAGCATACAGCTCCACAATCTGTTTACCAGTTAGGTTCGCAACACTAAGTACTTAATATCACCTAAGTATAACCTTAACTGCAGCATCACCCACTCTTGCATTCAAGTCACCTATCACTAATACTTGCTTCCTCGCATACAAATATGCTGATGAGCACACTCAGACCCTTGCAAAAAACTCACCTCTCTTCTATACTCCTCTCGATACATAAGCACAAACACCAACAGTCATCCATCCCTCGTAATCCACTTTGACTTTTTCCCACAGATGCTCTATGGAAGGTCTCACGAATATATGGTGTGGTAGGAAAGGTGCTAAAAGCAGTGAGAAGTTTTTATCAATGGTGTGAGGCATGTGAGTGAGTAGGAAGAGAGGAGAGTGAATGGTTCCACGTGAAGGTTGGTTTGCAGTAAGGGTGTGTGATGTCACAATGGTTGTTTAATTTCTTTATGGATGGGGTTGTGAAGGAGGTGAATGCGAGTCTTGGAGAAAGGGACAAGTATGCAGTCTGTGGGGGATAAGAGGGCCTGGAAAGTGAGTCAGTTGCTGTTTGCTGATGATACAGCGCTGGTGGCAGATTCGAGTGAGGAATTGCAGAATTTGGTGACAGAGTATGGAAGAGTGTGTGAAAGGAGGAAGTTGAGAGCAAATGTGAATAAGAGCAAGGTTAATTGGCTCAGCAGGGATGAGAGACTGGTTAGTTGGGGGTAGATTTGAATGGAGAGAAATTGGAGGAAGTGAAGCGTTTTAGATATTTGAGAGAGGACATGGAAGCGAATGGAAGCACTGAAACGAAAGTGAGTTACTGGGTCTGAGAGCGCTGAAGAATTGTGGAAAGCGAGAACGTTATCTCGGAGAGCAAAAAGGGTATGTTTGAAGGATTAGTAATTCCAATAATGTTATATGGATGTGAGGCATGGGCTGTAGATATGGCTGTGGAGAAGGGTGGATGTATTAGAAACAAAATGTCTGAGGATAGTAAGTGGTGTGAGGTTGTTTGATCGAGTACGGAATGAAAGAGTAAGAGAGATATGTGGTGACAGAAACAGTGTGGTTGAGAGAGCAGAATGGGTTTGTTGAAATGGTTTGGATATATGGAGAAAATGAGCGAGGAAAGGTTAACAAATAGAAAATGTGTGTTAAAAGCGGAAGGATCAAAGGGAACAGGGAGCCCAAACTGGATATGGATAGATGGAGTGAAAAAGATTTTGAGCGATTGGGGATTGAATATGCAGGAGGGTGTGAGGCGTGCACAGAATAGAGTAAATTGGAACGATGTGGTTTACCGGGGTCGACGTGCTGTCAAAGAACTAAACCAGAGCATGTGACGCGTCCAGGGTAAACCATGGAAAGGTCTGTGGGGCCTGGATGTGGAAAGGGAGCTGTGGTTTCGGTGCATTACACATGACAGCTAGAGACTGAGTGTGAACGAATGTAGCCTTTTCTTTGTCTGTTCTCGGCGCTACCACACTAACACAGGAGACAGCCATGAAGTATGAATACATAAATACATATATGTATATATATATATATATATATATATATATATATATATATATATATATATATATATATATATATATATATATGACTCGACATTACCTATATCATATATGCAGACTGGCCTGGAGTGTAATCACAAACAGGTATGTTAATACTCCTGGATCCTCTTATCTTCCATTTCGCCAATATTCGGTGCACACTGAGCCAGCCGGGTTTTAAGCCATCCCAAAACCTCTCCCAGAACCAGGTGGTTTCCGCACTGGTGAAACTTCCACCCAGGGTTCCCTATGAAGTTCATGGTAGTGGAGACTGTCATGTTCATGGTAGTGGAGACTGTCATGGTCATGGTAGTGGAGACTGTCATGGTCATGGTAGTGGAGACTGTCATGGTCATGGTAGTGGAGACTGTCATGGTCATGGTAGTGGAGACTGTCATGTTCATGGTAGTGGAACTCATATGAACGTGGGATAAAGGAAAGTTTACGTTCGTGGACGTGGTTTCCTAAACCATAGTTCACTCAGAAATATACATTTAGATATTTAGCCCAGCAAAAGATGCTTATAGTCTCCAAAGAAAACTTAGTCTTTATCTTTTTGATGAAAGATATCGATACTACACACGAACTCTGGGACATACACAGAAATTGAACGCTCAAATCAAAAAAGTTATATCTGTTATCTCATTGATCATGGAAGTGCTTCTTGGACGATACTGAAGGAGATGGGACAACCATACGTGGGTACTGAAGGAGATGGGGCAACCATACGTGGGTACTGAAGGAGATGGGACAACCATACGTGGGTACTGAAGGAGATGGGACAACCATACGTGGGTACTGAAGGAGATGGGACAACCATACGTGGGTACTGAAGGAGATGGGACAACCATACGTGGGTACTGAAGGAGATGGGACAACCAAACGTGGGTACTGAAGGAGATGGGACAACCATACGTGGGTACTGAAGGAGATGGGACAACCATACGTGGGTACTGAAGGAGATGGGACAACCATACGTGGGTACTCAAGGAGATGGGACAACCATACGTGGGTACTGAAGGAGATGGGACAACCATACGTGGGTACTGAAGGAGATGGGACAACCATACGTGGGTACTGAAGGAGATGGGACAACCATACGTGGGTACTGAAGGAGATGGGGCAAGCATACGTGGGTGTGTAGTGCTATGGTTGAGTCGTGGAAGGAAAGAAACACAGACGCCGAACTGGGCAAACCTGGGGTTGCCGTGAGTCGCAAGATAACTGTGGGACGTGTTGTTTAGTGTCATGAAGGAAGACAGATTGTGTGTATTTGTGGACTGTAAGCCAACTGCGTACGTGTGGGTGGGGAAGAAAAGTATAAGGCAGATATGTTTGAGGGGAAAAGGAGTGCCACTTGACAGCCACTGAAGTGCTGGTTCACTATGCAGTCCATCACTAACTCTTCCGAAACCCAGGCTGGGGTACATACCTCCCTGGTCGACGGCTCCTTACGAACTACCAGAGAGATAGATAGATAGATAGATAGAGAGAGAGAGAGAGAGAGAGAGAGAGAGAGAGAGAGAGAGAGAGAGAGAGAGAGAGAGAGAGAGAGAGAGAGAGAGAGATCAGACACTCCCCCTGCCTCTGTCCCTCCCCCAGAACCCCAGACACTGCTACGCCAGGTAACACCCCAGCAATGACGCAGCCACGGGCTACCCCTGATACGCCAGCCCACCACGACCAGGTCCCCCTCCTGACCTGCAGCCCACCACGACCAGGTCCCCCTCCTGACCTGCAGCCCACCACGACCAGGTCCCCCTCCTGACCTACAGCCCACCACTACCAGGTCCCCCTCTTGACCTGCAGCCCACCACGACCAGGTCCCCCTCCTGACCTGCAGCCCACCACTACCAGGTCCCCCTCTTGACCTGCAGCCCACCACGACCAGGTCCCCCTCCTGACCTGCAGCCCACCACGACCAGGTCCCCCTCCTGACCTACAGCCCACCACGACCAGGTCCCCCTCCTGACCTGCAGCCCACCACGACCAGGTCCCCCTCCTGACCTGCAGCCCACCACTACCAGGTCCCCCTCCTGACCTCCAGCCCACCACTACCAGGTCCCCCTCCTGACCTGCAGCCCACCACCACAAAAACCCTTCCAAACCTGCACTCCACCACTG
>NC_092288.1:22953087-22963087 GCF_036320965.1 Panulirus ornatus | reverse complement strand
CTCGTAATACGCACTCAGGAGGGACCTGGACGCACTCATCTGAGGGACCTGGACGCACTCATCTGAGGGACCTGGACGAACTCATCTGAGGGACCTGGACGCACTCATCTGAGGGACCTGGACACACTCATCTGAGGGACCTGGACACACTCATCTGAGGGACTTGGACACACTCATCTGAGGGACGTGGACACACTCATCTGAGGGACTTGGACACACTCATCTGAGGGACGTGGACACACTCATCTGAGGGACTTGGACACACTCATCTGAGGGACCTGGACACACTCATCTGAGGGACCTGGACACACTCATCTGAGGGACCTGGACGCACTCATCTGAGGGACCTGGACGAACTCATCTGAGGGACCTGGACGCACTCATCTGAGGGACCTGGACACACTCATCTGAGGGACGTGGACACACTCATCTGAGGGACTTGGACACACTCATCTGAGGGACGTGGACACACTCATCTGAGGGACTTGGACACACTCATCTGAGGGACGTGGACACACTCATCTGAGGGACTTGGACACACTCATCTGAGGGACCTGGACACACTCATCTGAGGGACCTGGACACACTCATCTGAGGGACCTGGACGAACTCATCTGAGGGACCTGGACGCACTCATCTGAGGGACCTGGACGCACTCATCTGAGGGACCTGGACGCACTCATCTGAGGGACCTGGACACACTCATCTGAGGGACCTGGACACACTCATCTGAGGGACCTGGACGCACTCATCTGAGGGACTTGGACGCATTCATCTGAGGGACCTGGACATACTCATCTGAGGGACCTGGACACACTCATCTGAGGGACCTGGACACACTCATCTGAGGGACCTGGACACACTCATCTGAGGGACCTGGACACACTCATCTGAGGGACCTGGACGCACTCATCTGAGGGAACTGTACGCACTCATCTGAAGGACCTGGACGCACTCATCTGAGGGACCTGGACACATTCATCTGAGGGACCTGGACGCACTCATCTGAGGGAACTGGACACACTCATCTGAGGGACCTGGACACACTCATCTGAGGGACCTGGACACACTCATCTGAGGGACCTGGACACACTCATCTGAGGGACCGGGACACACTCATCTGAGGGACCTGGACGCATTCATCTGAAGGACCTGGACGCACTCATTTGAGGTCGTGAACGCACTCACTTGAGGGCGTCAACACACCTCAGAACCTGGACCACACTCTCATGCGTGTCTACAGCTCATGATGTATGCCTGGAGGTCATGCACTAGAATGCATTAAGATGTCATGCAAGATCTGAATATTCATCATCATGATTCACCCTCGCACACGAGCGAGAACACAGAATATTCATCTTGATGATTCACCCTCGTACACGAGCGAGAACACAGAATATTCATCATGATGATTCACCCTCGCACACGAGCGAGAACACAGAATATTCATCATGATGATTCACCCTCGCACACGAGCGAGAACACAGAATATTCATCATCATGATTCACCCTCGCACACGAGAAAGAACACAGAATGTTCACTTTCATGATTCATTTTCGCACACGAGAGAGAACACAGAATGTTCACCTTCATGATTCACCCTCGCACACGACCGAGAACACAGAATGTTCACCTTCATGATTCATTTTCGCACACGAGAGAGAACAGAGAATGTTCACCTTCATGATTCACCCTCGCACACGAGCGAGAATACAGAATATTCATCATGATGATTCACCCTCGTACACGAGCGAGAATACAGAATATTCATCATGATGATTCATCCTCGCACGCGAGCGAGAACACAGAATATTCATCATGATGATTCACCCTCGCACACGAGCGAGAGCACAGAATGTTCACCTTCATGATTCATTTTCGCACACGAGAGAGAACAGAGAATGTTCACCTTCATGATTCACCCTCGCACACGAGCGAGAACACATAATATTCATCATCATGATTCACCCTCGCACACGAACGAGAACACGGTGTTATTTCTGGTCACATGCTTCCAGAAGTTGGGTCTGGAATGGCGACTGTCATGAAGTCTTCTCTTACTGGAACAGCTCCTTTTCCCCCGTCCTGGAACAGCTCCTCTTCTCCTGTCCTGGAGCAGCTCCTCTTCCCCCGTCCTGGAGCAGCTCCTCTTCCCCCGTCCTGGGACAGCTCCTCTTCCCCCGTCCTGGGACAGCTCCTTTTCCCCCGTCCTGGGACAGCTCCTCTTCTCCCGTCCTGGAACAGCTCCTCTTCCTCCGTCCTGGAACAGCTCCTCTTCCCCCGTCCTGGAGCAGCTCCTCTTCTCCCGTCCTGGAACAGCTCCTCTTCCCCCGTCCTGGAACAGCTCCTCTTCTCCCGTCCTGGAACAGCTCCTCTTCCCCCGTCCTGGAACAGCTCCTCTTCCCCCGTCCAGGATCAGCTCCTCTTCTCCCGTCCTGGAACAGCTCCTCTTCCCCCGTCCTGGAACAGCTCCTTTTCCCCCGTCCAGGATCAGCTCCTCTTCTCCCGTCCTGGAACAGCTCCTCTTCCCCCGTCCTGGAACAGCTCCTCTTCCCCCGTCCTGGAACAGCTCCTCTTCTTCCGTCCTGGAACAGCTCCTCTTCTCCCGTCCTGGAACAGCTCCTCTTCTTCCGTCCTGGAACAGCTCCTCTTCCCCCGTCCTGGAACAGCTCCTCTTCTCCCGTCCTGGAACAGCTCCTCTTCTCCCGTCCTGGAACAGCTCCTCTTCCCCCGTCCTGGAGCAGCTCCTCTTCTCCCGTCCTGGAACAGCTCCTCTTCCCCCGTCCTGGAACAGCTCCTCTTCTCCCGTCCTGGAGCAGCTCCTCTTCCCCCGTCCTGGAACAGCTCCTCTTCCCCCGTCCTGGAACAGCTCCTCTTCTCCCGTCCTGGAACAGCTCCTCTTCTCCCGTCCTGGAACAGCTCCTCTTCCCCCGTCCTGGAGCAGCTCCTCTTCTCCCGTCCTGGAACAGCTCCTCTTCCCCCGTCCTGGAACAGCTCCTCTTCTCCCGTCCTGGAGCAGCTCCTCTTCTCCCGTCCTGGAACATCTCCTCTTCCCCCGTCCTGGAACAGCTCCTCTTCCCCCGTCCTGGAACAGCTCCTCTTCTCCCGTCCTGGAACAGCTCCTCTTCCCCCGTCCTGGAACAGCTCCTCTTCTCCCGTCCTGGCACAGCTCCTCTTCCCCCGTCCTGGAACAGCTCCTCTTCTCCCGTCCTGGAACAGCTCCTCTTCCCCCGTCCTGGAACAGCTCCTCTTCTCCCGTCCTGGAACAGCTCCTCTTCCGAGATGGAATAGTTTCCTCTTCAGTTCTAGAATACTCCACCACCTCACCTTTCCTGGAATACTCCTCCTGCCGCCCTGGAAGACCTTCTGTCCCATCCGGGAAGAGTTCCCCTTCCAGACTAGAGGTCCCTCTTCCCTCCCGCTCTGGAACAATCACTCCTTCCTGGAATAGTTCACTATCCTTCCTGGAACAATTTCCTTCTCTACCTGCAGTCCCTCTCGCATCCTGGAACGGTCTCCATCCCGTCCTGGAACAGTCTTACTCCCTCCATGGAAGAGTCCCTCAACCATCCTGGAACAGTCTCCATCCCGTCCTGGAACAGTCTTACTCCTCTGGAACAGTCTCTCTCCCGTCCTGGAACATTTCCCATCCCGTCCTGGAACAGTCCCCATCCCATCCTGGAACATTTCCCATCCCGTCCTGGAACAGTTCCTCTCCCGTCCTGGAACATTTCCCATCCCGTCCTGGAGCAGTTCCTCTCCCGTCCTCATCTTCACCATAGGCTCACATAACTTCGTTTCGCTAGTTTTTTGCTTCATTTTCTAATTTCCTTTTTAATCTAGCCTTACATTTCCCAGTATGAGAGGATGACCCCATCAGTATGAGAGGAAGACCCCATCAGTATGAGAGGAAGATCCCATCTGTATGAGAGGAAGATCCCATCTGTATGAGAGGAAGATCCTATCAGTATGAGAGGATGACCCCATCAGTATGAGAGGAAGACCCCATCAGTATGAGAGGAAGACCCCATCTGTATGAGAGGAAGACCCCATCAGTATGAGAGGAAGATCCCATCAGTATAAGAGGAAGACCCCATCTGTATGAGAGGAAGATCCCATCAGTATGAGAGGAAGATCCCATCAGTATGAGAGGAAGATCCCATCTGTATGAGAGGAAGACCCCATCTGTATGAGAGGAAGATCCCATCAGTATGAGAGGAAGATCCCATCAGTATGAGAGGAAGATCCCATCTGTATGAGAGGAAGACCCCATCAGTATGAGAGGAAGATCCCATCAGTATGAGAGGAAGACCCCATCTGTATGAGAGGAAGACCCCATCAGTATGAGAGGAAGATCCCATCAGTATGAGAGGAAGATCCCATCAGTATGAGAGGAAGATCCCATCTGTATGAGAGGAAGACGCCATCAGTATGAGAGGAAGATCCCATCAGTATGAGAGGAAGACCCCATCAGCATGAGAGGAAGATCCCATCAGTATGAGAGGAAGACCCCATCAGTATGAGAGGAAGATCCCATCAGTATGAGAGGAAGATCCCATCAGTATGAGAGGAAGACCCCATCAGTATGAGAGGAAGATACCATCAGTATGAGAGGAAGATCTCATCAGTATGAGAGGAAGACGCCATCAGTATGAGAGGAAGATCCCATCAGTATGAGAGGAAGACCCCATCTGTATGAGAGGAAGATCCCATCAGTATGAGAGGAAGACCCCATCAGTATGAGAGGAAGATCCCATCAGTATGAGAGGAAGACCCCATCAGTATAAGAGGAAGACCCCATCTGTATGAGAGGAAGATCCCATCAGTATGAGAGGAAGATCCCATCAGTATGAGAGGAAGACCCCATCAGTATGAGAGGAAGATCCCATCAGTATGAGAGGAAGACGCCATCAGTATGAGAGGAAGATCCCATCAGTATGAGAGGAAGATCCCATCAGTATGAGAGGAAGATCCCATCAGTATGAGAGGAAGATCCCATCAGTATGAGAGGAAGATCCCATCAGTATGAGAGGAAGATCCCATCAGTATGAGAGGAAGACCCCATCTGTATGAGAGGAAGATCCCATCAGTATGAGAGGAAGATCCCATCAGTATGAGAGGAAGATCCCATCAGTATGAGAGGATGAGCCCATCAGTATGAGAGGAAGATCCCATCAGTATGAGAGGAAGATCCCATCAGTATGAGAGGAAGATCCCATCTGTATGAGAGGAAGATCCCATCAGTATGAGAGGAAGATCCCATCAGTATGAGAGGAAGATCCCAGGCTCCCATCCCTCACCACTCGTCTCCCTGCATCTCCTTGTGACAAATCTTTTCCCAGACCTGCTTTTGTGGCCCTGAAGTTTGACCACAGCAACAAAATTATCAGTTTGCTTCGGCCTTCCCAAGGCTTAGCCTGTATTAATCTCAGCCAAAAAGATCTCCACAATTTCCCGTCTTATCAAAGATTATATCAAAAGCTGTCAAGCTTAAATTTCTTCTTAAATTTATCTTATTTTATTTTTTTGAGGGGGGCCTGATTCTTTCTTTTTTGTCTTTTCTTCTTTGGCCTTTTCTGTAATTTCTTTCTTACTTTTGCAGCTTTCCTTAATTGTTCCCTTCCCGTTGACGCTATGCACACACACACACACACACACACACACACACACACACACACACACACACACACACACACATTATATATATATATATATATATATATATATATATATATATATATATATATATATATATATATATATATATATATATATATATATATCCCTATGAGTTCACAGGGAAAATGAAACACGATAAGTTCCCAAGTGCACTTTCGTGTAATAATCACATCATCAGGGGAGACACGAAAGAGAAATATAACGGTAAGTTGACATACTGATATACATCGAAGAGACGAAACTAGGACGCCATATGGTAAACATGAATGTTTACCAAGCCATTTCAATACACCCTCTTCTACTTTCTCAGCTACAGTCTTTTTATTACCACACATCTCTCTTACCCTTACGTTACTTACTCGATCAAACCACCTCACACCACATATTGTCCTCAAACATCTCATTTCCAACACATCCACCCACCTCCGCACATCCCTATCTATAGCCCACACCTTGCAACTATATAACATTGTTGGAGCCACTGTTCCTTCAAAAATACCCATATTTGCTTTCCGAGATAACGTTCTCGCCTTCCACACATTCTTCAAGGCTCCCAGAACCTTCGCCCCCTCCCCCACCATGTGACTCACTTTCGCTTCCATAGTTCCATCCGCTGCCAGATCCACTCCCAGATATCTAAAACACTTCACTTCCTCAAGTTTTCTCCATTCAAACTTACCTCCCAATTGACTTGTCCCTCAACCCTACTGAACAACCCCTAGGGGTGAATGAACAGCTGGGTTGAATGTGGGACTGACTGCCGCAGCAACCAGGATTCGAACCTATGCCATGCTCGACCCTGGGCGGGGGCCCATGAATACGTCACAGTCAGGAACGCTAACCGCTACACCACGGAGGCCCATAATGACTCCTTCCTTCCTTCCTTCAAGCATATTGAGATCCTGAATTACTTTCCCTTTGGATGCGACGGTTTTTGGAGTGAGCGCCTTCTCTCTTATCGTCTCGATAGGGCTGACGTAACACCTTCCTGGTCCACGACACTGGCTTCTCACAACACCCAGGCTACCCACCTCCCCTCGCCTGCCATCGCCTGCAACTCGCTCCTTCGCTGAGGGCTTTCATGATCCCTCATCTACATTCCTCCCTTGATATACCTGCGTCCATCATCTTATTTCCCGTCAGTCAGTTCCCGCATCTGTACTCGGCTCTGACTCTCCTCATCTCGCGCGTCTCTTCCTACATCTCGAGTCATGTCCTCTTTTAGCCACTATCAATTCTCTGGTATGATCCACCTCCTCCTCCTCCTCCAGCTTCTTGTCTCTCCTCATCCCCGACGCTTGCCTCTGCTTCACTGCCGTTCCTTAAGCTCCCGGAGCCCCTTGTGCTTCCGCAACACCTGCATCATCTCCTACCTCCCCCGCCACGTAGCCTGGGCCCGCCCGCCGGAGCCGCCTCACACCGCATCAGCAAATATTGACCCAGACCAAGGCAGGAGCTGGTCATCATCACCACGATGGAGCACCACTACTTGCAGCAACACTCCTCCTCTGTTCCCTCCCTCTCGATGATAGCAGAGCAAAGGTACGTATATGAAGCACTTGCAAAAGCACTGGTATCTCTATACCCGTTCGGTTGGAAATCTTTGAGATTCTCCCCTTGCAGGACACCCTTTCCAACACATGCAGTGTGGCCTTGAGTAAGGCAATGCTAAGCCAAGACAACTGATCGCTGGCAAGCTGCCCTGATCACGACAGACAATATCCCCTTGTGTCAGGATTCTTGGCTTCCGTCAGTTAAGACAGTGAGAGAAAGAACAACCAGACTAAATGCTTAGAGTAGCAACAAAACCAAGTACACACGAGCAGTATGGACTACACAGAGAGAATTCATCTTCAAACAGTGGTGTTTGCGTCTCTGAGGCCTAGCAGTACGATGGCACCAAAAGCTTCCTTAAAGATTATAAATTACAGTTTCAAGTGATAATGAATTGTGGTCCCCGATGATACAGTTGAAGATAAGCTGGCGAGGTCCCATGGTACTGGAACTACGGTTTTATATTCTTGTTAGATATAATGTTATCTTCAGCTTGGCTGCAATTTGATTCTTCGATGATGAACTAATTCATCTCTGGCCTAGAAGACCTACAGGCCCGCTCCTGGCCTGGAAGACCTACGGGTCTGTCCCTGGCCTGGAACACCTACAGGCCCGCTCCTGGCCTGGAACATCTACAGGCCCGTCCGTGGCCTGGAACACCTATAGATACGTCCCTGGCCTGGAAGACCTACAGGTCCGCCCCTGGCCTGGGACACCTGCAGGCCCGCCCCTGGCCTGGAAGACCTACAGGCCCGCCCCTGCCCTGGAACACCTACAGGTCAACCCCTGTCCTGGAACACCTACGGGTCTGTCCCTGGCTTGGAACACCTACAGGCCCGCCCCTGCCCTGGAAGACCTACAGGCCCGCCCCTGGCCTGGAACACCCACAGGTCCACCCCTGGCCTGGAACACCTACAGGTCCGCCCCTGGCCTGGAACACCTACAGGTCCGCCCCTGGCCTGGAACACCTACAGGTCCACCCCTGGCCTGGAACACCTACAGGCTCGCCCCTGGCCTGGAACACCTACAGGCTCGCCCCTGGCCTGGAACACCTACAGGTCCACCCCTGGCCTGGAACACCTACAGGTCCGCCCGTGGCCTGGACATGTGGGTGTCTGGGTGTGGGTGTTTGGGTGTGGGTGTCTTTGGGGGGCTGGTGGGGGTCTGGGTGGGGGTTCTATGGGGTGTCATTTTCTTGGGGTGAGGGGGGTGTTTTTGGTGTGGGTGTCTGGGTTGGGGTTGTTGGGTTTGGGGTGTCTAGGTGTGGGTGTCTAGGTGTGGGTGTCTTTATGTGGGTATCTGGGTGTGGGTGTCTTTATGGGGGTTTCTTTGGGGGGCGGTGGGGTGTTTTGGGTTGGGTGTCTTTTGGGGTGCTGGGGGGTGTTTTTGGTTTGTGGGTTCTGGGTGGGGTGTTTTTTGGTGTGGGTGTCTTTGGGTGAGGGGGGGTTGTTTTTGGTGTGGGGTTTTTGGTGTGGGTTCTGGGTTTCCCCCCCGGTTTGGGGGTGCGGTGGGGTTCTTTGGGGGTTTTAGGTTTTCTGGGTGGGGGTGTCTAGGGTTGTGGGTTTTTTGGGTGTGGGTTCTAGGTTGGGGGTGTCTTTGTGGGTTCTGGGGGTGGGTTTTTTGGTGGGGGTTTCTAGGGTGTGGGTATCTTTGTGTGGGTCTCTGGGTGTGAGTGTCTTTGGGTGTGGATGTAATGAGTCCGTGGAAGGTCTTGAGGCTGTCTGTGGGGGACAGGTGTAAGGAGGAGGTGTGGGCACATGAGTGTGGTCATTTTGCTGATGTGGAGAATCTGTGGGTGGCAAACGTGTGTGTGTGTGTGGGGGGGGGGGAGGGTTTGTGTGTGTGTGTGTGTGTGTGTGTGTGGGTGTGTGTGGGGGGAGGGTTTGTGTGAGTGTGTGAGTGTGTGGGTTTGTGTGAGTGTGTGTGTGTGTGTGGGGGGGGGGGAGGGTTTGTGTGTGTGTGTGTGGGGGGGGAGGGTTTGTGTGTGTGTGTGTGTGGGGGGGGGAGGGTTTGTGTGTGTGTGTGTGTGTGTGTGTGTGTGGGTGTGTGTGGGGGGAGGGTTTGTGTGTGTGTGTGGGTGTGTGAGTGTGTGTGTGTGGGGGGAGGGTTTGTGTGTGTGTGTGTGTGGGGGGGGGGAGGGTTTGTGTGTGTGTGTGTGTGTGTGTGTGTGTGTGTGTGTGTGTGTGTGTGTGTGTGTGTGTGTGTGTGTGTGTGTGTTATGGGGAGAGAGTTTAACACCAGTGTTGCCCCGTCTCTTAATACATATTGCATATCTACATGTTCTATCTCCACACACACCCCACCTAACAGCAATCTACATATGCTTGTGCGTGTATATGTACGTACATGTGCGTATATCTGTGTGTACTTTGTGTGTTAAAGGAGAATAGAATGAAAATACTTTAGATTTCTTTTGAGATCATTTGGGAATAAGTTATCCATCTTGAACATGATGACATATTTCTCTAGGAGGCCTCAAAATACATTTCTTAAGGCTTGCTTTCACGAGTGAAAATATACACATTTCCTGACTTCAAAGACTTGAATCTATTAATGCTACAATGTTTAGCAACCTTCTCCAGCTAAGTGTAGGATTAAGAAAGGACAGTGGTATTAGACGTGTGATTTTAGAAAGGTCTTTTGATATATATATCCCTGATGTGTTTATATGTAGGGAGGGCATTTGTGATGTATATCCCTGATGTGTTTATATGTAGGGAGGGCTTTTGTGATGTATATCCCTGATGTGTTTATATGTAGGGAAGG
>NC_092288.1:22920587-22950587 GCF_036320965.1 Panulirus ornatus | reverse complement strand
TGGCACCGCTGGCTGGGCTGAGTTTGCCTCATCGTGAGCACTGTATTGTGTACAATACGTCACTGCCAACACGTCACTGCCAACATATCACAGCCAACACGTCACTGCCAACACGTCACTGCCAACACGTCACTGCCAACACATCACTGGAACACGTCTTACCATATCTTACTTTGTTTTGAATGTGAAATTCTCTCGTGTGTTCATATATGAACACTGCATTTTTCATTCCATCTATCGATCTATCTGTTCTCTGTCGAGAAAGTGGAACTTCAACTAATCTTTTTTTTTTGGTTCAAGTACCTTTCCTTACTCTTCTCTCCCATTTTCTTTAAGTTCATTAATCTCAACTAGAACGGTCCCTTGACTTCACAATGCACATATAAACTTCTTAGAAAGATTACCCTTAATTCTGATTTATATGATCTATATAAATCCCACCATTTTATCTATTCATTTGCGAAAAGCTGCATATATATATATATATATATATATATATATATATATATATATATATATATATATATATATATATATATATATATATATTATCCCTGGGGATAGGGGAGAAAGAATACTTGCCACGTATTCCCTGCGTGTAGTTGAAGGCGACTAAAAGGGGAGGGAGCGGGGGGCTGGAAATCCTCCCCTCTCGTTTTTAATTTTCTGAAGGAAGGAACAGAGATGGGGGCCAAGTGAGGATATTCCCTCACAGGCGCAGTCCTCTTTTCTTGGTGTTACCTCGCTTATGTGGGAAATGGCGAAAAGCATGAAAAAAAGATTATATATATATTATATATATATATATATATATTATATATATATATATATATATATATATATATATATATATATATATATATATATATATATATATATATATATATTTTTTTTTTTTTTTTTTTTTTTTTTTTATACTTTGTCGCTGTCTCCCGCGTTTGCGAGGTAGCGCAAGGAAACAGACGAAAGAAATGGCCCAACCCCTCCCCCCCATACACATGTACATACACACGTCCACACACGCAAATATACATACCTACACAGCTTTCCATGGTTTACCCCAGACGCTTCACATGCCTTGATTCACTCCACTGACAGCACGTCAACCCCTGTATACCACATCGCTCCAATTCACTCTATTCCTTGCCCTCCTTTCACCCTCCTGCATGTTCAGGCCCCGATCACACAAAATCTTTTTCACTCCATCTTTCCACCTCCAATTTGGTCTCCCTCTTCTCCTCGTTCCCTCCACCTTCGACACATATATCCTCTTGGTCAATCTTTCCTCACTCATTCTCTCCATGTGCCCAAACCATTTCAATACACCCTCTTCTGCTCTCTCAGTCACACTCTTTTTATTTCCACACATCTCTCTTACCCTTACGTTACTTACTCGATCAAACCACCTCACACCACATATTGTCCTCAAACATCTCATTTCCAACACAACCACCCTCCTCCCCACAACCTTATCTATAGAACATGCCTCACAACCCTATGACATTGCTGGAACCACTATTCCTTCAAACATACCCATTTTTGCTCTCCGAGATAATGTTCTCGCCTTCCACACATTCTTCAAGGCTCCCAGAACCTTCGTCCCTTCCCCCACCCTGTGACCCACTTCCGCTTCCATGGTTCCATCCGCTGCCAAATCCACTCCCAGATATCTAAAACACTTCACTTCCTCCAGTTTTTCTCCATTTAAACTCACCTCCCAATTCACTTGGCCTTCAACCCTACTGAACCTAATAACCTTGCTCTTATTCTCATTTACTCTCAGCTTTCTTCTTTCACACACTTTACTAAACTCAGTCACCAGCTTCTGCAGTTTCTGACCCGAATCAGCCACCAGCGCTGTATCATCAGCGAACAACAACTGATTCACTTCCCAAGAATATATACACACACACACACACACACACACACACACACACACACACACACACACATATATATATATATATATATATATATATATATATATATATATATATATATATATATATATATGTGCATATATATTCCTATAAGTCCACGGGGAAATGAAACACGACGATAACCTCCTAAGTGCACTTTTGTGTAATAATCACATCATCAGACGAGACACAAGAAAGTACTATAACAGTCAGTTGATGAACAACGAAAAAACGTAACTAGGAGTGTTGTAATTCTTTCTTGTATCTCCCCTGATGATGTGATTATTACACGAAAGTGCACTTGGGAACTTATCGTATCTCATTTCCTATGGACTTATAGGAATATACTTGATCAGGAGTAGCACTACTCCTGAAACATGAGTGATGGGAGTATGTGATAGAGTGTAACAAAGTAAACTCTAGATTGATATGGGCAAAACTGAAAGTTGATGGAGAGAGATGGGTGATTATTGGTGCATATGCACCTGGGCATGAGAAGAAAGATCATGAGAGGCAAGTGTTTTGGGAGCAGCTGAGTGACTGTGTTAGTAGTTTTGATGCACGAGACCGGGTTATAGTGATGGGTGATTTGAATGCAAAGGTGAGTAATGTGGCAGTTGAGGGAATAATTGGTGTACATGGAGTGTTCAGTGTTGTAAATGGAAATGGTAAAGAGGTTATAGATTTATGTGCTGAAAAAGGACTAGTGATACATAAGTATACGTATGTAAGTAGGAGAGATGGCCAGAGAGCGTTATTGGATTACGTGTTAATTGATAGGCGCGCGAAAGAGAGACTTTTGGAGGTTAATGCGCTGAGACATGCAACTGGAGGGATGTCTGATCATTATCTTGTGGAGGCAAAGGTGAAGATTTGTAGAGGTTTTCAGAAAAGAGAGAATGTTGGGGTGAAAAGAGTGGTGAGAGTAAGTGAGCTTGGGAAGGAGACTTGTGTGAGGCAGTACCAGGAGAGATTGAGTACAGAATGGAAAAAGGTGAGAACAAAGGACGCAAGAGGAGTGGGGGAGGAATGGGATGTATTTAGGGAAGCAGTGATGGCTTGCGCAAAAGATGCTTGTGGCATGAGAAGAGTGGGAGGTGGGCAGACTAGAAAGGGTAGTGAGTGGTGGGATGAAGAAGTAAGCGTATTAGTGAAAGAGAAGAGAGAGGCATTTGGACAATTTTTGCAGGGGAAATAATGCAACTGACTGGGGGATGTATAAAACAAAGCGGCAGGAGGTCAAGAGAAAGGTGCAAGAGGTGAAAAAGATTGCAAATGAAAGTTGGGGTGAGAGAGTATCATTAGATTTTAGGGAGAATAAAAGATGTTTTGGAAGGAGGTAAATAAAGTGCGTAAGACGAGGGAACAAATGGGAACTTCAGTGAAGGGGGCTCGTGGGGAGGTGATAACAAGTAGTGGTGATGTGAGAAGGAGATGGAGTGAGTATTTTGAAGGTTTGTTGAATGTGTTTGATGATAGAGTGGCAGATATAGGGTGTTTTGGTCAAGGTGGTGTGCAAAGTGAGAAGGTTAGGGAAAATGATTTGGTAAACAGAGAAGAGGTAGTGAAAGCTTTGCGGAAGATGAAAGCCAGCAAGGCAGCGGGTTTGGATGGTATTGCAGTGGAATTTATTAAAAAAGTGGGTGACTGTATTGTTGACTGGTTGGTGAGGTTATTTAATGTATGTATGACTCATGGTGAGGTGCCTGAGGATTGGCGGAATGCGTGCATAGTGCCATTGTACAAAGGCAAAGGGGATAAGAGTGAGTGCTCAAATTACAGAGGTATAAGTTTGTTGAGAATTCCTGGGAAATTATATGGGAGGGTATTGATTGAGAGGGTGAAGGCATGTACAGAGCATCAGATTGGGGAAGAGCAGTGGGGTCTCAGAAGTGGTAGAGGATGTGTGGATCAGGTGTTTGCTTTGAAGAATGTATGTAAGAAATATTTAGAAAAGCAAATGGATTTGTATGTAGCATTTATGGATCTGGAGAAGGCATATGATAGAGTTGATAGAGATGCTCTGTGGAAGGTATTAAGAATATATGGTGTGGGAGGCAAGTTGTTAGAAGCAGTGAAAAGTTTTTATCGAGGAAGTAAGGCATGTGTACGTGTAGAAAGAGAGGAAAGTGATTGGTTCTCAGTGAATGTAGGTTTGCGGCAGGGGTGTGTGATGTCGCCATGGTTGTTTAATCTTTTTATGGATGGGGTTGTTAGGGAGGCGAATGCAAGAGTTTTGGAAAGAGGGTCAAGTATGCAGTCTGTTGTGGATAAGAGAGCTTCGGAAGTGAGTCAGTTGTTGTTCGCTAATGATACAGCGCTGGTGGCTGATTCATGTGAGAAACTGCAGAAGCTGGTGACTGAATTTGGTAAAGTGTGTGAAAGAAGAAAGTTGAGAGTAAATGTGAATAAGAGCAAGGTTATTAGGTACAGTAGGGTTGAGGGTCAAGTCAATTTGGATGTAAGTTTGAATGGAGAAAAAGTGGAGGAAGTGAAGTGTTGCAGATATCTGGGAGTGTATTTGGCAGCGGATGGAACCATAGAAGCGGAAGTGAATCATAGGGTGGGGGAGGGGGCGAAAATTCTGGGAGCCTTGAAGAATGTGTGGAAGTCGAGAAAATTATCTCGGAAAGCAAAAATGGATATGTTTGAAGGAATAGTGGTTCCAACGATGTTATATGGTTGCGAGGCGTGGGCTATGGATAGAGTTGTGCGCAGGAGGGTGGATGTGCTGGAAATGAGATGTTTGAGGACAATATGTGGTGTGAGGTGGTTTGATCGAGTAAGTAATGTAAGGGTAAGAGAGATGTGTGGTAATAAAAAGAGTGTGGTTGAGAGAGCAGAAGAGGGTGTCTTGAAATGGTTTGGGCACATGGAGAGAATGAGTAAGGAAAGATTGACAAAGAGGATATATGTGTCAGAGGTGGAGGGAACGAGAAGTGGGAGACCAAATTGGAGGTGGAAAGATGGAGTGAAAAAGATTTTGAGTGATCGGGGCCTGAACATGCAGGAGGGTGAAAGGCGTGCAAGGACAGAGTGAATTGGAACGGTGGTATACCGGTGTCGACGTGCTGTCAATGGATTGAACCAGGGCATGTGAAGCGTCTGGGGTAAACCATGGAAAGTTCTTTGGGGCCTGAATGTGGAAAGGGAGCTGTAGTCTCGGTGCATTATTACATGACAGCTAGAGGCTGAGTGTGAACGAATGTAGCCTTTGTTGTCTTTTCCTAGCGCTACCTCGCACACATGAAGTGAGAGGGGGGTTGTTATTTCATGTGTGGCAGAGTGGCGATGGGAATTAATAAAGGCAGACATTATGAATTATGTACATGTGTATATATGTATTTGTCTGTGTGTGTATACATATGTATACGTTGAGATGCATAGGTATGTATACTTGCGTGTGTGGACGTGTATGTATATACATGTGTATGTGGGTGGGTTGGGCCATTCTTTCGTCTGTTTCCTTGCGCTACCTCACTAACGCGGGAGACAGCGACAAAGCAAAATAAATAGATGAAAGATATATATATATATATATATATATATATATATATATATATATATATATATAGGGTTGGTGAGGGTTGTGAATGCAAGGGTTTTGGAGAGAGTGGCAGGTTTGCAGTCTGTTAAGTGTGGTAGGAGGGAGCCTTGGAAGTGAGTCAGTTGCTGTCTGCTGATGACACGGCGCTGGTGGCAAATTCGCGGGAGTAACTGCTGGTGGCTGAGTTCAGGAGAGTGTATGAAAAGAGAAAGATGTGAGTAAATGTGAATTACAAGGTTATTAGCCTTCGTTTTGATGAGTGTGGGTTTGAATGGAGAAAACAAGGAGGAAGTGGAGTATTTCTACATACCTGGGATTGGACATGACAGCGAATGGAACCATTGGAGCTGAAGTGAGTCATAGGGTGGGTGAGGGGGCGAAGGCTCACCTTCCAGTCAGCGTTTGAAAAGTCATAAGAGAGCCAAGCACGACCATTGTAGGATGCAAATACACAAACGACAAAGAACACAATCACAAGCTTTTCCACTGATTCACCTGGGGTAAATCATGAGTTAAAAGGACAGTTAACAAGGCGATGGGAATCGGGGGCAAGAGTATGAAAAGGATGGTACAAGGATATGTGAGGGACTGAACAAGGATATGTGAGGGACTGAACAAGGATATGTGAGGGACTGAACAAGAATATGTGAGGGACTGAACAGGGATATGTGAGGGACTGAACAGGGACATGTGAGGGACTGAACTAGGATATGTGAGGGACTGAACAAGGATATATGAAGAAATGAAAAGGGATATGTGAGGAAATGAACAGGGATATGTGGGGGACTGAACAGAGATATGTGAGGGACTGAACAGGGATATACGAGGGACTGAACAGGACAATATAGAGGCCCTTACACCAGTGAGACAGAGTGGGGAGGAAGTCCTGGAAAGTCTTGGAATGTCTATAAAGAACATGAGTGCATTGGAGATCTGTCATCACATTTGCCCACAACGGACGAGAGAAGAGTAGAAGGTGACCTGATCACAAAATCTTTAAGTCTCTAAACCGGCTGGATGACGAAGACTTGGATCAGTTTTTTGAAAGGTGGAGGGATAGAAGAACCTGAAGATGATATAAAGCAAGAAACTTATCTGATAGGATGGAAAGAAGTACTTTGGTGGTATGAGGAAGGTGGACAAATGGTAGAAAATGGGGTACGAGACAAGGGATGGAGACAGCATACAAAAGTTTCAAAATGTATGATAATTAAGACAGGTTCAACAGATGGGGCCCCACGAGTGTAGAACTCCCTCTTCTTAGAGCTGAAATAGGTACTCACACACACACACACACACACACACACACACACACACACACACACACACATTTCTTTCATTTCTTCTTCCTTACACCAAGCTGTGCCCCGCCTTAACACGGTAGCGTCGGGAAAGGATGAACAATGGCCTCATTTGCACACATCTAAAAGCATTTGGTACGATGTCTCTAGAAACTCTCTCTCTCTCTCTCTCTCTCTCTCTCTCTCTCTCTCTCTCTCTCTCTCTCTCCTCTATTATAATAGATCCTTGAAATTAATCATTTTTTTTCTTATCATTATAACGAAAGAATGACTCTCCCAAGTTCAGCATTTAGTAAAGTTGTTCATAATATCGTATGGTATTCACTATACAGGCGTTACCGTACTCCACCCGCTTGCGGCGAGACTGCATCTTAGTGGACGAAAAGGAATACAGTCTCGTCAATAAACTTCTTACTCCAAAAGGGGTCCATCATTCCCCTGCTACTGGATGTAGCGCACGCAGCCTTAAGGCTGTAAGAACCCTTGTAAGGGAGGTGACCATGGGTCTGTATGACTAATTAAGAATATCATGACTAATTACGAACATCATGACTAATTAAGAATATCATGACTAATTAAGAATATCATGACTAATTACGAACATCATGACTAATTAAGAATATCATGACTAATTACGAACATCATGACTAATTACGAACATCATGACTAATTAAGAATATCATGACTAATTACGAACATCATGACTAATTAAGAATATCATGACTAATTACGAACATCATGACTAATTAAGAATATCATGACTAATTACGAACATCATGACTAATTAAGAACATCATGACTAATTACGAACATCATGACTAATTAAGAATATCATGACTGATTAAGAATATTATGACTAATTAAGAATATCATGACTAATTACGAACATCATGACTAATTAAGAATATCATGACTGATTAAGAATGTTATGACTAATTAAGAATATTATGACTAATTAAGAATATCATGACTAATTACGAACATCATGACTAATTACGAATATCATGACTGATTAAGAATATTATGACTAATTAAGAATATCATGACTAATTACGAACATCATGACTAATTAAGAATATCATGACTAATTAAGAATATCATGACTAATTAAGAATATCATGACTAATTACGAACATCATGACTAATTAAGAATATCATGACTAATTACGAACATCATGACTAATTACGAATATCATGACTGATTAAGAATATCATGACTAATTACGAACATCATGACTAATTACGAATATCATGACTGATTAAGAATATTATGACTAATTAAGAATATCATGACTAATTACGAACATCATGACTAATTACGAATATCATGACTGATTAAGAATATCATGACTAATTAAGAATATCATGACTAATTACGAATATCATGACTAATTAAGAATATCATGACTAATTACGAACATCATGACTAATTAAGAATATCATGACTAATTACGAACATCATGACTAATTAAGAATATCATGACTAATTACGAACATCATGACTAATTAAGAATATCATGACTAATTACGAACATCATGACTAATTAAGAATATCATGACTAATTACGAACATCATGACTAATTAAGAATATCATGACTAATTACGAACATCATGACTAATTAAGAATATCATGACTAATTACGAACATCATGACTAATTAAGAATATCATGACTAATTAAGAATATCATGACTAATTAAGAATATCATGACTAATTACGAACATCATGACTAATTAAGAATATCATGACTAATTAAGAATATCATGACTAATTACGAACATCATGACTAATTAAGAATATCATGACTAATTACGAACATCATGACTAATTAAGAATATCATGACTAATTACGAACATCATGACTAATTAAGAACATCATGACTAATTAAGAATATCATGACTAATTACGAACATCATGACTAATTAAGAATATCATGACTAATTACGAACATCATGACTAATTAAGAATATCATGACTAATTACGAACATCATGACTAATTAAGAATATCATGACTAATTACGAATATCATGACTAATTAAGAATATCATGACTAATTACGAACATCATGACTAATTAAGAATATCATGACTAATTACGAACATCATGACTAATTAAGAATATCATGACTAATTACGAACATCATGACTAATTAAGAATATCATGACTGATTAAGAATGTTATGACTAATTAAGAATATCATGACTAATTACGAACATCATGACTAATTAAGAATATCATGACTAATTACGAACATCATGACTAATTAAGAATATCATGACTAATTACGAACATCATGACTAATTAAGAATATCATGACTAATTACGAACATCATGACTAATTAAGAATATCATGACTGATTAAGAATGTTATGACTAATTAAGAATATTATGACTAATTAAGAATATCATGACTAATTACGAACATCATGACTAATTACGAATATCATGACTGATTAAGAATATTATGACTAATTAAGAATATCATGACTAATTACGAACATCATGACTAATTAAGAATATCATGACTAATTACGAATATCATGACTAATTAAGAATATCATGACTAATTAAGAACATCATGACTAATTAAGAACATCATGACTAATTAAGAATATCATTACCGAATATCAGATACAAATATCTAAATACCCCTTTATGCTTCGTTCCCGAATATTTGAGAATGTGATTCACTAGGCCAACTGGTGATTCGAACGGGTTCATATGCTGACCAACTCTCCCTGTAAGCCGCTCGAACCAGATGCTTCAACCAACACTGGTTCGAAGGGAGGTTCGAGACGAGGACTGAACCACCGCTGGTTCGAACACATACAAGTGCACGTGACCTCAACTCACATACAGGCATTAAAACACACATGCCTGCGTACATACATAGGTACTGAAACACACATACCTGCGTACATACATAGGTACTGAAACACACATACCTGGGTACATACATAGGTACTGAAACACATACCTGGGTACATACATAGGTACTGAAACACACATACCTGCGTACATACATAGGTACTGAAACACACATACCTGGGTACATACATAGGTACTGAAACACATACCTGGGTACATACATAGGTACTGAAACACACATACCTGCGTACATACATAGGTACTGAAACACACATACCTGCGTACATACATAGGTACTGAAACACATACCTGGGTACATACATAGGTACTGAAACACACATACCTGCGTACATACATAGGTACTGAAACACACATACCTGCGTACATACATAGGTACTGAAACACACATACCTGGGTACATACATAGGTACTGAAACACACATACCTGCGTACATACATAGGTACTGAAACACATACCTGGGTACATACATAGGTACTGAAACACACATACCTGGGTACATACATAGGTACTGAAACACACATGGTTGTACAGACATATGTACGGAAGTCAATACACATGATAACACAAGCACACATAAGCCCACTTTGCTGCATTTATGTGGATTTAATCATACATACATACATACATACATACATGTATACATACATCATACATACATACATACATATATGGTGGCTAATGACTCTGGTACCGCATGTACGACCCTTCTCCACAACGGTACAACCCTTGTGTACGACGGTACGACCCTTGAGCACGATGGAACGACCCTTGAGCACGACGGTACGACCCTTGACCACGATGGTACGATCCTTTACCACGACGGCACGACCCTTGAGCACGACGGTACGGCCCATGAGCACGACGGTACGACTCTTGAGCACGACGGTACGACCCTTGAGCACAACGGAGCGACCCTTGAACACGACGGCATGACCCATGAGCACGACGGTACGACCCTTGAGCACAACGGGGCGACCCTTGAACACGACGGCACGACCCAAGAGCACAACGGTACGACCCTTGTGCACGACGGTGCGGCCCATGAGCACGATGGTACGACCCTTGAGCACGACGGTACGACCTTTGGATATGATGCCCTGGTCTTTGAATTGAATCTCACTGATCACATCAATAGCCACGTCATCATACCCAAGGGTCGTACGTAGGTCGTTGTCCAGGGTCGTAGCGTCGTGCCGGAGGGCATATCACTCACTGAAGTCATATACGTGCATGGGATAGAATGATTTGGAAGAATGTGGTACATGGGGAGCGACGTGCTGGCGATAGGCGAGGAACTGCCTTTCCGGTCGTACCTCGCCTTCTACGAGAAAATGGGGGGGTGGGGGGTGGTGTGGGGGGGTGTTGGGTGGGGGGGGGGGGGGGAAGAAAATCACTGCACCATCGTTGCAGTGAAAAGCCGCGCCGAGTCTGAATGAGGCCATTGGACGAAATGTGGTCAATTCCTTAACCATATTTCGTGAGGCGACTCCAGCAAGTCATTGTCACAACGTCGATGCGATTGTCGCCTCAAGCTTGAGTCAAAACATAAAGAAATAAAGCTTAACTTGGAAGCAAAGCTGCACTGAGGCTTCGTGAATCTTAAAATGGAATTAAGCTGGGCGCTTGATTCAAGACCAGTGCGGAATAATGCAAGAATCACACTTGTATGAGTCCCATTTGTTCCCTTGAGGCGCATGTATTACTGCCAGCCCCAGCACTCCAGCACAGCCAACCAGTTCAAGGGTTTTATGAGGCCCAGGGGACTTGCTGAGAGAGAGAGAGAGAGAGAGAGAGAGAGAGAGAGAGAGAGAGAGAGAGAGAGAGAGAGAGAGAGAGAGAGAGAGAGAGAGAGAGGAACACGGGACTTGCTCGCTTACAGTGCTCTGAGAGAGAGAGAGAGAGAGAGAGAGAGAGAGAGAGAGAGAGAGAGAGAGAGAGAGAGAGAGAGAGAGGAACACGGGACTTGCTCGCTTACAGTGCTCTGAGAGAGAGAGAGAGAGAGAGAGAGAGAGAGAGAGAGAGAGAGAGAGAGAGAGAGAGAGAGAGAGAGAGAGAAAGGAACACGGGACTTGCTCGCTTACAGTGCTCTGAGAGAGAGAGAGAGAGAGAGAGAGAGAGAGAGAGAGAGAGAGAGAGAGAGAGAGAGAGAGAGAGAGAGAGAGAGAGAGAGAGAAAGGAACACGGGACTTGCTCGCTTACAGTGCTCTGAGAGAGAGAGAGAGAGAGAGAGAGAGAGAGAGAGAGAGAGAGAGAGAGAGAGAGAGAGAGAGAGAGAGAGAGAGGAACCCGGGACTTGCTCGCTTACAGTGCTCTGAGAGAGAGAGAGAGAGAGAGAGAGAGAGAGAGAGAGAGAGAGAGAGAGAGAGAGAGAGAGAGAGAGAGAGAGAGGAACCCGGGACTTGCTCGCTTACAGTGCTCTGAGAGAGAGAGAGAGAGAGAGAGAGAGAGAGAGAGAGAGAGAGAGAGAGAGAGAGAGAGAGAGAGAGAGAGGAACACAGGACTTGCTCGCTTACAGTGCTCAGAGAGAGAAAGAGGGAGAGAGAGAGAGAGAGAGAGAGAGAGAGAGAGAGAGAGAGAGAGAGAGAGAGAGAGAGAGAGGAACCCGGGACTTGCTCGCTTACAGTGCTCTGAGAGAGAGAGAGAGAGAGAGAGAGAGAGAGAGAGAGAGAGAGAGAGAGAGAGAGAGAGAGAGAGAGAGAGAGAGAGAGAGAGAGAGAGAGAGAGAGAGAGAGAGAGAGAGAGAGAGAGAGAGAGAGAGAGAGAGAGAGAGAGAGAGGCACTTTTCTCTTACCTCTTCTTCCTCCTCCTCCTCCTCCTCTTCCTCCTCCTCTTCCTCCATGAGGAGAGAGAGAGAGAGAGAGAGAGAGAGAGAGAGAGAGAGAGAGAGAGAGAGAGAGAGAGAGAGAGTAAGGAGGAGCGCCCTCTGTAAGCCGTCATCCGGTAACAATACAGGAACGAATTACAGGATCTTTCTATTTTTGTTTTTTTTTCTCATAGCATCCAGACTATAGACGTGGGAAACTGTTTACATGTATATAGTTGGGTCATTTGAATATTCTGGACTCCTGCGTCCGGACGAGAGAGAAGGGGGGGGGGGGAGTCCGGACGAGAGAGAAGGGGGGGAGGGAGTCCGGACGAGAGAGAAGGGGGGGAGGGGAGTCCGGACGAGAGAGAAGGGGGGGAGGGAGTCCGGACGAGAGAGAAGGGTGGGGAGGGAGTCCGGACGAGAGAGAAGGGGGGGGGAGTCCAGACGAGAGAGAAGGGGGGGAGGGGAGTCCGGACGAGAGAGAAGGGGGGGGGGAGTCCGGACGAGAGAGAAGGGGGGGGGGAGTCCGGACGAGAGAGAAGGGGGGGGAGGGTCGTTCCAGGAGTCCGGACGAGAGAAGGTCGTCCTGTATGTTAAGTCCGGACGAAAAGTAAACCAGAGACGAACCACTGGCCTCTAGTCGCGGGGAAATGTAAACTTGCTGCTTTGCCAGATAAACCGCTGGCATGTGGCTACAATGAGAAGTAAACCAACTACACTTACAGGTAAATCAACTGTTGTGAGAGGTAAACCAGACGTAGACCAAAACCTCTAGCTGCCGTGAGAGATCAGCCGGAGGTAAACCAATCTCCTGGTTTTCCTTGAGAGGTAAACCGGAGTTCACCTAGCGGCCCCATCAGCCATGAAAGGTAAAGTAAAGGTAAACCAGAGGTCTCCTACTGCTGTGAGGTAAACCAGAGATAACCCAGCGGCCATGGTTATCATATAAGACAAAGTAGAGGTAAACCAAATATCTCTGACTGCCTCGAGACGTAAACCAGAGATAAACCAGTGCTCCTGCAAGAAGTAAACCAGCAGCAGACTAGTAGTTTACCCCTGATCTTTAGCTGCTCTGGGAAGTTAACCCCGCAGTATACTCGAGGTTTACCAGCGGTCACTGAGCACTGTTAAGAGGTAAACCAACAGCATAAACCAGTAGCCTATATCTGCTATCAGAGGTAAACCAACGGTAATGTAAACAATAAACCACTAAACCCTGGTTCCAGGAAGAGGTAAACTCGGGGTAAACCATGGGTTAAACTAGCGCCCAAAAGGCTGGGGGGGTAACGAGGTTGAGGTGTGGGGGCAAAGAAATATAGAAAAAAAATTTTTACCCGAAAAAGTTTTTTAAATGTTTTCTGATGGAGGAGGGGCCGCTGAGGGGGGGGGGTGCGGTGGCTTAACTTGGCGGCAAATAGACAATATATAGAAGGAAATATAGAAGGAAAATATAGAAAGAGCTGAGGAAGAAGTAGACAATATAGAAAGGAAATATAGAAGGAAAATATAGAAAGAGCTGAGTAACAAATAGACAACATAGAAAGGAAATATAGAAGGAAAATATAGAAAGAGCTGAGTAACAAATAGACAATATAGAAAGGAAATATAGAAGGAAAATATAGAAAGAGCTGAGTAACAAATAGACAATATAGAAAGGAAATATAGAAGGAAAATAGAGAGCTGAGTAACAAATAGACAATATAGAAAGGAAATATAGAAGGAAAATATAGAAAGAGCTGAGTAACAAATAGACAATATATAGAAGGAAATATAGAAGGAAAATATAGAAAGAGCTGAGTAACAAATAGACAATATAGAAAGGAAATATAGAAGGAAAATATAAAAGAGCTGAGGAAGAAATAGACAATATATAGAAAGGAAATATAGAAGGAAAATATAGAAAGAGCTGAGTAACAAATAGACAATATAGAAAGGAAATATAGAAGGAAAATATAGAAAGAGCTGAGGAAGAAATATACAATATAGAAAGGAAATATAGAAGGAAAATATAGAGCTGAGTAACAAATAGACAATATATAGAAGGAAATATAGAAGTAAAATATAGAAAGAGCTGAGGAATAAATAGACAATATATAGGAGGAATATTTAGATGGAAAATATAGAAAGAGCTGAGATATTGATAAATTTTTTTTTTCTTTTTGCGTTTGATAAAAATTTGAACACAAATTTGAACACAAAAATGAACACAAATGCCTTCATGCAAGTGTGGAGGGTTGAGAGAGGTCCCGTTTTCTACGTGCAATAAAATTAGCATTATCTAATTCCCTGGAACAAATTTATTGAAAAAGTTATTCCTTGTCCTACGAACTATACAGAATTTTCAACCCTCGCCAAAATTTGCAAATTTCCACTTCCTCAGCGACCCATGATCTTATTTTCATGTTTACAACACACGTGCTGGTTTCAGCGAAGCCTCTTAACAAATTTTTACGGGAGACTTACGAAAAAAAAAGACTTCTTTCTACATTCAAAATACTCTGTTTCCAGCAATATCTCCCCAGTGTTCGTATGATGACAGCCACACACTGGACCGACCTTAGCCAATAATGGTACCGACTATCTCCTTTCACAGACACTTTTCCAAATTCAGTCACCAGCTTCTGCAGTTTCTCACTTGAATCAGCCACCAGTGCAGTATCATCGGCGAACAACAACTGACTCACTTCCCAGTGAATATATATATATATATATATATATATATATATATATATATATATATATATATATATATATACATAACACACACACACACACACACCCACACATACTGCACTCCTGTTTTGTGCCTTAAAACGCCAACCTTCTTCACTCTTTGGAAGCATGCTTTGGTGCAGCCCATCCCTACGTTAGGAGACTGCCTTAGTCCCTCGGACTCCAGGCCCATTGCTCACACATCTGTCATCTCCGAAGCTTGTGAAACTGTCAGTTCTGCCGATCTGAAATGCTTACAATCTCCATTCCCTCATCTCAGATCACCAGTAAACATATTGGAATGGTAGGCTTATTGGTGATCTTGCCTTCTCAGTGACCCATCTCTGGTCTTCCTTTTTTCAGGAATTTTGATTTCATTTTCGTCGTATCGTTCGATATCGTCAGAGTACATGGTAGGGTAAGGCATCTTCAAAGTATATGACAGGGTGTGGCATAAGTCTGTGTATGACAGATTGTGGCAATAGCCTGTAATGTGACTGGGTGTGGCAGAAGTTTGTCCTTTCTAAACTCCTTTCCTTTGGCTTTTCTGCTTCTCTCTGTAGCGGCCGTTGTTGAGACAACCTCTCCCTCACATCCTATTGACAGTAGCGTCCCTCAGGGTATGTTCCTGCCACCTACTCTACTTTCTCCTCTCCAGTAATGTCACCTTTCTTCATCCTAGAACTCTATCCACTCTACCGCCACTGATTTTACGCCTCATACTCGAAAACCACTACCCCCTTCCTCCCTCATACTCGCTTACTCTTTCTTGGCTACTAAGCGCATCTCCCTCCTCCAGTCTGGACCAGCGCGGCATCTCAGAATGGAGAGAAAGAGGGACCCTGGTTAGATTCCCTAATGCAAGAGCCTAGTTGCCCTCTACTGCTTAATTCCAAAACACTACGGTTCAGCCAGGCAGTAACATAAATAAGTTGGGCATAACCATATCCTCTGCTCTCTCCTGGAAACCCTACATAATAAACATTACATAATCTGCCTCCCTAAAGTTCGGGGTGTTGTAGAGGTGCCGTAATATTTTCCTTACCTTCTCGAGCAGCTGTGCCATATCTTCAGAGGGTTTTATTTACCGAGGCATGAAGGAGTGTTAGCATACCTGAGTTAGCCTTTTCTCCACCTCCCTTTAAACCAGAGAACAGCCCTTTCTCCACCTCCCTTTAAACAGAGAACAGCCCTTTCTCCACCTCCCTTTAAACCAGAGAACAGCCCTTTCTCCACCTCCCTTTAAACCAGAGAGCAGTAAGGAGTCTTACCCTTAAATAATCCCTCAGCTATCACCTCTCCAATCCCTCTTCGTTCATCGCGATGCTGGTACTCTCTCCTTGTTTTACACGTATTACTTCGGCCACTGCACTTGTTTTTTCCCCCAAAACTACATACGTCCCTTCCACTGGGTTTTGAATCAGTAGTACACGCCTTGATGCTGCTTCCCATAGATTCTCTGCTGAGACGAACAACACTAGAACTGACCGTTATGATACCTGCTTTCTTTCCTCGAACACTTAAGTAAAGGCACCTTCCTACCCACCACTCCCTCCGGCTCAACAGTCGGTAAGCAAATAGCCAAGAAACAAAACTGTCATATGTAGAGGATAAATTACCTTGGAAATGCTGTAGGAAAGTGGAAATGGGAACAAAAATAGCTCAATATGGTATTGATCAGGGATAAACTAAGAAGGAGGCTTAGATATGAAAAGAAAAAGGTTAAAATGGTATGTTGAATAATCCTTTATAAATAATTATAAAATAAATAACTGATGTAATGAAAGGAAAGTATTTGTCCAGTCGTGATCTAAATATATTTTTGGATCTCACATGACTAGCATCAAATCGTAGTTCCTTCCAGAATTGTACAATCCTATAACTGGAAAAGCATTTGGCCCACGTCATTGCGACCTGACCCTTCTGTTTAATTCCATACTGTTAACGCCTGGTCACTGGATCTCCCTGGAGAGTGGAGAAACTGTCAGAAGATAATGCTATCGAAATGATCCAGTATTCCCGAACCTATGATCAAATATTCTCTTGAGTTTGTCTCCGTTTTTGGAGGCGATGGAATTAGTTTTGTTGCTCCTCTCTGTACTCGCTCAAGTTAATCTTCGTCTCTATTCACGTTTGGTGACCAGAATTGTGCAGGGGATGCTGAATAGTGCAGGGAGTCCTAGTGCCCCCCCTATACCATCAGCCCTCGTGGCATTCTATCATTTCCCTCCATCCTTTACTACATTCATCCCTTCCAGCCACTCTCACGCCTCATTTTTCTTCCCGTTTTCTACCACTTAATTTTTTTTTTCATAAGATAGAAAACGTGATGTTGAGGAAATTCCTTTCTAAGTCATATTTACATGTAAAAGTAAAGATTTGTGTCGGAGTCCCATTGAGCTGAAGCCATTTACGTAAACCGGTTGTGTAAATCATTCCTCATCTACGGTAAATATGATCATATCGCTTTTTTATAATTCTACTTTCCGTGAAACATTTACATAGACGCACTCACAAAAAACACGCCAAAAATATACATAAAAGACACATTTTCATCAAATTCAGGAAGCCATTTACATAAACCAGCTGTGTAAATTATGCCAGAAATTTACGTAAATATAAAATACATTTTCCTCTGCGTTCTAGCTGGTTGAGGAAGTCATTTACATAAACCAGCTGTGTAAAATATGCCAAAATAAGACGTTATTCACATAAACCAGCTGTGTAAAATATGCCAAAATAAGACGTTATTTACATAAACCAGCTGTGTAAAATAGGCCAAAATAAGACGTTATTTACATAAACCAGCTGTGTAAAATAGGCCAAAATAAGACGTCATTTACATAAACCAGCTGTGTAAAATATGCCAAAATAAGACGTTATTTACATAAACCAACTGTGTAAAATATGCCAAAAGACGTTATTTACATAAACCAGCAGTGTAAAATATGCCAAAATAAGACGTTATTTACATAAACCAGCTGTGTAAAATATGCCAAAATAAGACGTTATTTCTTGCCTCACGTAGAACAAAATGTAAACACACTCCTCAGAGTTCAGGAAGAGGCAATGTGGTACACACGCCACCAAGTGGTTCTACAGGAGGGGAAGAAGAAAGTGGAACTCCTCTCCACGCTTGTGTGGAGGGAGGGAAGGAGTGAGGGAGGGAGGGAAGGAGGGAGGGAGGGAGGGAGGCAGGGAGGAAGGGAAGGAGGGACGGAGGGAGGGATGGAGGGAGGGAGGCAGGGAGGGGAACAAGAAAGTGGAAATCTTCTCCACGCTTGTGTGGAGGGAGGGAAGGAGGGACGGAGGGAGGGAGGGAGGGAGGGAGGGAGTGAGGAAGGGAGGGATGGAGGCAGGGAGGGAGGAAGGGAGGGAAGGAGGGACGGAGGGAGGGAGGGAGGGAGGGATGGAGGGAGGGAGGCAGGGAGGGGAACAAGAAAGTGGAAATCTTCTCCACGCTTGTGTGGAGGGAGGGAGGGAGGGAGTGAGGAAGGGAGGGATGGAGGGAGGGAAGGAGGGAGGGAAGGAGGGAGGCAGGGAGGGAGGGAAGGGTCTAGCACCTTGAGGAAAACTGGATGAGGTTACTTGCTATGTCTCTTCTTCTTCTTCTTCTTCTTCATCATTATCATTTCTTTATATTTACTCTCCTCAGAGGTTATTCCTTTATGATTTATTTCGTTATCAATGTGGTCTTATAACTGTAAGGTTTGATAATGGACGATTCAACAATAATTCAGTTATTAAGTGACGATTCAACAATAATTCAGTTATTGACTGATGATTCAACAATAATTCAGTTATTGAGTGACGATTCAACAATAATTCAGTTATTGAGTGACGATTCAACAATAATTCAGTTATTGAGTGACGATTCAACAATAATTCAGTTATTAAGTGATGATTCAACAATAATTCAGTTATTGAGTGACGATTCAACAATAATTCAGTTATTGAGTGACGATTCAACAATAATTCAGTTATTGAGTGACGATTCAACAATAATTCAGTTATTGAGTGATGATTCAACAATAATTCAGTTATTGAGTGACGATTCAACAATAATTCAGTTATTGAGTGACGATTCAACAATAATTCAGTTATTAAGTGACGATTCAACAATAATTCAGTTATTGAATGATAATTCAACAATAATTCAGTTATTGAGTGACGATTCAACAATAATTCAGTTATTGAATGATAATTCAACAATAATTCAGTTATTAAGTGACGATTCAACAATAATTCAGTTATTGAGTGACGATTCAACAATAATTCAGTTATTGAGTGACGATTCAACAATAATTCAGTTATTAAGTGACGATTCAACAATAATTCAGTTATTGAGTGACTATTCAACAATAATTCAGTTATTGAGTGACGGTTCAACAATAATTCAGTTATTGAGTGATGATTCAACAATAATTCAGTTATTGAGTGATGATTCAACAATAATTCAGTTATTGAGTGACGATTCAACAATAATTCAGTTATTGAGTGACTATTCAACAATAATTCAGTTATTGAGTGACGATTCAACAATAATTCAGTTATTGAGTGACTATTCAACAATAATTCAGTTATTGAGTGACGATTCAACAATAATTCAGTTATTGAGTGACGATTCAACAATAATTCAGTTATTGAGTGACGATTCAACAATAATTCAGTTATTGAGTTATTGTGACAACATTGCTTGAGTTAATCATAAGATGAACAGTTATTACATTAGATGTTTGAGTCGTACATAACACTTAATGCTGTTATAACACTAAGATCCTCACCAGCTGGACCAATGTATAACTGTTGTATAGTTACCTCACCAGCTGGACCAATGTATAACTGTTGTATAGTTACCTCACCAGCTGGACCAATGTATAACTGTTGTATAGTTACCTCACCAGCTGGACCAATGTATAACTGTTGTATAGTTACCTCACCAGCTGGACCAATGTATAACTGTTGTATAGTTACCTCACCAGCTGGACCAATGTATAACTGTTGTATAGTTACCTCACCAGCTGGACCAATGTATAACTGTTGTATAGTTACCTCACCAGCTGGACCAATGTATAACTGTTGTATAGTTACCTCACCAGCTGGACCAATGTATAACTGTTGTATAGTTACCTCACCAGCTGGACCAATGTATAACTGTTGTATAGTTACAACTTGTTAGAGAGAAGTGATGAACAAGGACCATTTCAGACAGCTATGGGGTAAACATGACCTGGCTGGTGGGTCAGTTGGTCAACAGGTAGGAAGACGTGTTTCAATACTGACTGAAGGTCGAGGAAGAGGTCATCTGGAGGAAGGTCATCGGGTCATGACCTGATGACCCAGGACAGCTGGTGCTGGGGGGGAGGAGGGGGGGTTAGGGGGGTAGGGGGGGCCCTACTGACGAAGGCGCAGACGATGATGTGTTGGGGGGGGGGGGACACAGACCCATGTTTATACAGGTGGTTGTTTGGTCACTGAGGTATATTCGTACAATATATCAGGTATATTCAGCCCTGAGGTATATTCGTACAATATATCAGGTATATTGGTGCAGTATATCAGATATATTCAGACCTGAGGTATATTCGTACAATATATCAGGTATATTGGTGCAGTATATCAGGTATATTCCACCCTGAGGTATATTCGTACAATATATCAGGTATATTGGTGCAGTATATCAGGTATGTTCCACCCTGAGGTATATTAGTACAATATATCAGGTATATTCCACCCTGAGGTATATTCGTACAATATATCAAGTATATTCCAGCCTTGAGGTATATTCGTACAATATATATCAGGTATATTCAGCCTTGAGGTATATTCGTACAATATATCAGGTATATTCCACCCTGAGGTATATTGGTGCAGTATATCAGGTATGTTCGTACAATATATCGGGTATATTCAGCCCTGAGGTATATTCGTGCAATATATCAGGTATATTCCACCCTAAGGTATATTCGTACAATATATCAGGTATATTCCAGCCTAAGGTATATTCGTGCAAGATATAACGTCTGTATGACCACAAGTTATTGAGGTGAGAACAAAGAAGAAGAAGAAGAACAAGAGATGAGCCAGAGATGAGCAGGTGGATGAGTAACGCATTACCTGGCCACGCTGCTAAACCTTCACGTAAGTTAAACCCAAACTTTGGTTTAACTTGGTTTAGGTCGGGCCAAGTTGTGGGTGTGACGGCTGGTGACGTACTGGAAACGTGACGAGGGACGTCACATACAACAGTAACACGAGTTGTACTGTTACTGTACTGTTACTGTACTGTTACTGTACTGTTACTGTTACTGTACTGTTACTGTACTGTTACTGTACTGTTACTGTACTGTTACTGTTACTATACTGTTACTGTTACTGTACTGTTACTGTACTGTTACTGTACTGTTACTGTTACTATACTGTTACTGTTACTGTACTGTTACTGTACTGTTACTGTACTGTTACTGTTACTGTACTGTTACTGTTACTGTACTGTTACTGTACTGTTACTGTTACTGTACTGTTACTGTACTGTTACTGTACTGTTACTGTTACTGTACTGTTACTGTTACTGTACTGTTACTGTACTGTTACTGTTACTGTACTGTTACTGTACTGTTACTGTTACTGTACTGTTACTGTACTGTTACTGTACTGTTACTGGACAGTGTGGGAGGACCATTGCTGTAGTCATATGGTCCTGGAAGTGAGGTGGTCTTCCAGCGTGGCTCCTGACCCGGCCACAGACCCTCCCTCCCTCGTCCTGGAAGGCCTCTGGTGCAGACCCCACAACAGCAAGATCTCGGACCACCGGATGTGTTTGTAGGAAGCCAGGGTGACGTGTTCTCCCTAGGATGACAACCCACGATGGAAGGGAGGAGGGAAGGGAGAGGGAGGAGGGAAGGGAGGGAGGGAGATGGTAGGGAGGGAGGGAGATGATGGTAAGGGAAGGAGGAGGGAAGAGAGAGGGAATGGAAGGGAGAGGGATGGGAAGGGAGAGAGGGAGATGGTAGGGAGGGAGGAGGGAAGGGAGAAGGATGATAAGGGAGAGAGGGAGATGGTAGGGAGGGAAGGATGGAGGGAGAATATACACACCCACACACACATACACACACACACACACACACACCCACACACACACACACACACCCACACACACACACACACACACACACACACACGCACACAAACACATACACCCACACACACACACACACACACACACACACACACACACAGACACACACACACACACACACCAGGTCTGGAACCACAATATAATAACACGGTCAACACAACTTCAAGTTCCATCAAGTTTTCTCCTCCAATTTCGCCACATACGTCAACCGAGGTCGGTGTAGCACTAGGACGCCCACATGGAAATCAGGCTGTGAGTGGCCCATAGAAAATGGGTAGAAAGGGAGAGAAGTTTAGAAGAAAAGGGGACGAATAATCTGGACGTTTTTGCTAAAGTGGAAATCCTGCCTTTTAAAGGAGGGAGAGGGTTGTAGCTGTGAGGAAATCCATTACAAGGTAAAAAATGCTAAAACTTAGCGGTGTAAGAAAAGATGTAGACGTCACAAAGGCCTATTGAAAAAGGGGTGGGGGACAGGCACCACCTGGCGAGACACACGTAACAGTTCTGTAAATCATTTACAGATCCGCTCACCTCTCTGTTTACATTGTCACGCTACCCTTACATGCTTCCCTTACAGTGTTACCTTACACTTTCCCCTACACTCACCTACCACACACTTCCCCTTCACTCACCTACCACACACTTCCCCTACACTCACCTACCACACCTTCCCCTACACTCACCTATCACACCTTCACGTACACTCACCTACCACACCTTCCCCTTCACTCACCTACCACACCTTCTCCTACACTCACCTACCACACCTTCACCTACACTCACCTACCACACCATCCCCTACACTCACCTACCACACACTTCCCCTTCACTCACCTACCACACACTTCCCCTACACTCACCTACCACACCTTCCCCTACACTCACCTACCACACCTTCCCCTACACTCACCTACCACACCTTCCCCTTCACTCACCTACCACACCTTCCCCTACACTCACCTACCACACCTTCACCTACACTCACCTACCACACCTTCCCCTACACTCACCTACCACACCTTCCCCTACACTCACCTACCACACCATCCCCTACACTCA
Organism: Panulirus ornatus; assembly: GCF_036320965.1. Taxonomy (NCBI): domain Eukaryota; kingdom Metazoa; phylum Arthropoda; class Malacostraca; order Decapoda; family Palinuridae; genus Panulirus; species Panulirus ornatus. The sequence goes on along the minus strand of NC_092288.1, from coordinate 22,927,212 downwards.
CCTACCACACCTTCCCCTACACTCACCTATCACACCTTCCCCTACACTCACCTACCACACCTTCCCTTTCACTCACCTACCACACCTTCCCCTACACTCACCTACCACACCTTCCCCTACACTCACCTACCACAACTTCCCTTTCACTCACCTACCACACCTTCCCCTACACTCACCTACCACACCTTCCCCTACGGATAGATATATAGATAGATAGATATATAGATAGATAGATAGGTAGATTGATAGATAAATAGACATATAGATATGTAGAGAGACATATAGATAGATAGATAGACAGGTAGATAGATATAGAAACAGACATAGATAGATATACAGACAGATAGAGTTAAATAGATAGATAGCTAGAGAGACAGATAGATAGAATTACAGACAGACATAGATAGATAAAGATAGATAGATAGATAGATAGAGAGAGAGAGAGAGAGAGAGAGAGAGAGAGAGAGAGAGAGAGAGAGAGAGAGAGAGAGAGAGAGAGAGAGAGAGAGAGAGTCGAGATTCCCAAGCTCGCGACATAATCTAATCAACCTAACTTGATATAAAAGGAGGAGGGGGCGGGGCGGGGCGGGGTGGGGCGGGGCGGGGCGGGGCGGGGCGGGGCGGGGCGGGGCGGGGCGGGGCGGGGCGGAGGGGTGTGTGTGGATTTGAAGGCAGCCTCGGCTGACTACCAAGGAGGCGTAGGGAGGGTGAGGGAAGCTTAATGAGATGGAGGGAAGGGGACGGGAGGTGGAGGAGGGAAGTGGAGGGAGTGGGGACGGTGTGTGTGTGTGTGTGTGTGTGTGTGTGTGTGTTGCAACCAGGATTGGAGGCAGTTCGCTGATTAGGGCTGGGCTGGGTTGGCAGAGGCGCGACAAGATTGGTAATGCTCAAAAGGATGGTGATTAACGCGCGCGCGCGCGCACAGGCGGGCGAGAGAGAGAGAGAGAGAGAGAGAGAGAGAGAGAGAGAGAGAGAGAGAGAGAGAGAGAGAGAGAGAGAGAGAGAGAGAGAGAGAGAGATCAATATGACCCGGACTGATTAGTGTACAGGTTTTTCGCCACCTCTAACAACTCTCTGTGTCATTAGGCCTGTTTGAATGACGTCATATAGGACGGCTCCTCAGGGTCAATATAACGGGTCTCTCAGGTCAATAACGGGTCTCTCAGGTCAATATAACGGGTCTCTCAGGTCAATATATCACAGAGGTGCCTCAAGGTCAGTATACGAATCACCAGAAGGTCACTATATGAAGTCCTCAAGGTCATTATATATGGGTACCAAAGGGTCAATATATGTGTACCAGAGGGTCAATATATGTGTACCAGAGGGTCAATATATGTGTACCAGAGGGTCAATATATGGCTACCAGAGGGTCAATATATGGCTACCAGAGGGTCAATATATGGCTACCAGAGGGTCAATATATGGCTACCAGAGGGTTAATATATGTGTACCAGAGGGTTGATATATGGGTACCAGAGGGTCAATATATGTGTACCAGAGGGTTAATATATGGCTACCAGAGGGTCAATATATGGCTACCAGAGGGTCAATATATGGCTACCAGAGGGTCAATATATGGCTACCAGAGGGTTAATATATGTGTACCAGAGGGTCAATATATGTGTACCAGAGGGTCAATATATGGCTACCAGAGGGTCAATATATGGCTACCAGAGGGTCAATATATGGCTACCAGAGGGTCAATATATGGCTACCAGAGGGTTAATATATGTGTACCAGAGGGTTGATATATGGGTACCAGAGGGTCAATATATGTGTACCAGAGGGTTAATATATGGCTACCAGAGGGTCAATATATGGCTACCAGAGGGTCAATATATGGCTACCAGAGGGTCAATATATGGCTACCAGAGGGTTAATATATGTGTACCAGAGGGTTGATATATGGGTACCAGAGGGTCAATATATGTGTACCAGAGGGTCAGTATATCAGATTTATCAGAGTCAATATATGGATCACCAGAAGGTCACTATATGAAGTCCTCAAGGTCATTATATATGGCTTCCTGAGGGTCAATATATGGCTACCAGAGGGTCAATATATGGGTACCAGAGGGTCAGTATATCAGATTTATTAGAGTCAATATACGGATCAACAGAAGGTCAATACTTGAAATCTCCCAAGCCCAAATATGCCGGTCACTAGGGGTCAATATTTGAAGTCACTTTAAGTCATTATATGGGTCACCAGAAGGGTCAATATATGGTTCACCAGAAGGTCAATGTATCAGGTCCCTCAGGGTCAATACACGGGTTACTTGGTTAATATAGCTGGTCGCTCAAGGTCAACTTTCAGGTCACCAGGGGGTTAATAAAGCAGGTCCATCAAGGTCAATAAGCGAGTCACCAGAAGGTCAATACACTTAGTCCCTAAGGGTCACTGTATCAGGCCCTTCAGGGTCAATATACAGATCGTTAAAGGGTTAATATATCAGGTCCTAAAGAGTAACCAAAGGGTCAGTATATCAGGTCCCTTTGGTTTGATATAAGGGTCACCAAAAGGTCAATATAGAAAACCCTAAAGGGTCAATATACGGGTCAATAGGTCAATATATCCAGTCCCTACGGTTGACCTTCATGTCACCAGAGGGTCAGTATATCAAGCCCTAAAGGGTCAATATATGGGTCACTAGAGGGTCAATACATCAGCTCCCCAAGGGTCAATATACGGGGTCAACAGAGGGTCAAATGCCCCCTCCTCCCTCCCGGCAGGATCCCAAAAGCAGTTATCGGCTGAGGGTCAATATATGGGTCACTAGAGGGTCAATACATCAGCTCCCCAAGGGTCAATACACGGGGTCAACAGAGTTATCGGTTGAGCCCAGCGGCTGGCTCTCACACCAGCCAACCGAGCACAGAACTCGCTTTTTCTATCGCTTCTGGCGGGGGCCCCGGGCCAGGAGGCGGGGGCCCCGGGCCAGGAGGCGGGGGCCCCGGGCCAGGAGGTGGGGGCCCCGGGCCAGGCCAGGGGCCAGGGAGCGGGCCAGGGGGCCAGGGAGCGGGCCAGGGGCCAGGGGCCAGGGAGCGGGCCAGGGGGCCAGGGGCCAGGAGGCGAGGGCCCCGGGCCAGGAGGCGGGGGCCCCGGGCCAGGAGGCGGGGGCCCCGGGCCAGGAGGCGGGGGCCCCGGGCCAGGAGGCGGGGGCCCCGGGCCAGGAGGCGGGGGCCCCGGGCCAGGAGGCGGGGGGCCCCGGGCCAGGAGGTGGGGGCCCCGGGCCAGGGGGCAGGAGATGGCAGGGGCCAGGCAGGGGTTAGGTTAGGGTGAAAGACGGGGAGGAAGTGTAACTGGTCACACACCGGCTACCCTCCCTACCATCTCCCTCTCTCCCTTCCCTCCCTTCCCTCCTCCCTCCCTACCATCTCCCTCTCTCCCTTCCCTCCCTTCCCTCCTCCCTCCCTACCATCTCCCTCTCTCCCTTCCCATCCCTCTCCCTTCCCTCCTCCCTCTCTATGATCTCCCTCTCTCCCTTCCCATCCCTCTCCCTTCCCTCCTCCCTCTCTATGATCTCCCTCTCTCCCTTCCCATCCCTCTCCCTTCCTTCCTCCTTCCCTTACAATCATCTCCCTCCCTCCCTTACCATCCCTCTCCCTTCCCTCCTCCCTCCCTACCATCTCCCTCTCTCCCTTCCCATCCCTCTCCCTTCCCTCCTCCCTCCCTATCATCTCCCTCTTTCCCTTCCCATCCCTCTCCCTCCCATTCCCTTCCCTCCTCCTTCCCTTACCATCATCTCCCTCCCTCCCTTCCCTCCTCCCTCCCTCCCTTCCCTCCTCCCTCTCCCTTCCCTCCTCCCTTCCATCGTGGGTTGTCATCCTAGGGAGAACACGTCACCCTGGTTTCCTACAAACACATCCGGTGGTCCGAGATCTTGCTGTTGTGGGGTCTGCACCAGAGACCTTCCAGGACGAGGGAGGGAGGGTCTGTGGCCGGGTCAGGAGCCACGCTGGAAGACCACCTCACTTCCAGGACCATATGACTACAGCAATGGTCCTCCCACACTGGCCAGTAACAGTACAGTAACAGTACAGTAACAGTACAGTAACAGTAACAGTACAGTAACAGTACAGTAACAGTAACAGTACAGTAACAGTACAGTAACAGTACAGTAACAGTAACAGTACAGTAACAGTACAGCAACAGTACAGTAACAGTACAGTAACAGTAACAGTAACAGTACAGTAACAGTAACAGTACAGTAACAGTAACAGTACAGTAACAGTAACAGTAACAGTACAACTCGTGTTACTGTTGTATGTGACGTCCCTCGTCACTTTTCCAGTACGTCACCAGCCGTCACACCCACAACTTGGCCCGACCTAAACCAAGTTAAACCAAAGTTTGGGTTTAACTTACGTGAAGGTTTAGCAGCGTGGCCAGGTAATGCGTTACTCATCCACCTGCTCATCTCTGGCTCATCTCTTGTTCTTCTTCTTCTTCTTTGTTCTCACCTCAATAACTTGTGGTCATACAGACGTTATATCTTGCACGAATATACCTTAGGCTGGAATATACCTGATATATTGTACGAATATACCTTAGGGTGGAATATACCTGATATATTGCACGAATATACCTCAGGGCTGAATATACCCGATATATTGTACGAACATACCTGATATATTGTACGAATATACCTCAGGGCTGAATATACCCGATATATTGTACGAACATACCTGATATACTGCACCAATATACCTCAGGGCTGAATATACCTGATATATTGTACGAATATACCTCAGGGTGGAATATACCTGATATATTGTACGAATATACCTCAGGGTGGAATATACCTGATATATTGGTGAATATACCTCAGGGTGGAATATACCTGATATATTGTACGAATATACCTCAGGGTGGAATATACCTGATATACTGCACGAATATACCTGATATATTGTACTAATATACCTCAAGGCTGAATATACCTGATATATTGTACTAATATACCTCAGTACCGAATATACCTGATATATATTGTACGAATATATCTCAAGGCTGGAATATACCTGATATATTGTACGAATATACCTCAGGGTGGAATATACCTGATATACTGCACCAATATACCTGATATATTGTACGAATATACCTCAGGGTGGAATATACCTGATATACTGCACCAATATACCTGATATATTGTACTAATATACCTCAGTGACCAAGCAATCGCCTGTATAAACATGGGTCTGTGTCCCCCCCCCAACACATCATCGTCTGCGCCTCCGTCAGTATGGACCCCCCTACCCCCCTAACCCCCCCCCCTCCCCCTCAGCACCAGCTGTCCTGGGTCATCAGGTCATGACCCGATGACCTTCGTCCAGATGACCTCTTCCTCGACCTTCAGTCAGTATTGAAACACGTCTTCCTACCTGTTGACCAACTGACCCACCAGCCAGGTCATGTTTACCCCATAGCTGTCTGAAATGGTCCTTGTTCATCATTTCTCTCTAACAAGTTGTAACTATACAACAGTTATACATTGGTCCAGCTGGTGAGGTAACTATACAACAGTTATACATTGGTCCAGCTGGTGAGGTAACTATACAACAGTTATACATTGGTCCAGCTGGTGAGGTAACTATACAACAGTTATACATTGGTCCAGCTGGTGAGGTAACTATACAACAGTTATACATTGGTCCAGCTGGTGAGGTAACTATACAACAGTTATACATTGGTCCAGCTGGTGAGGTAACTATACAACAGTTATACATTGGTCCAGCTGGTGAGGTAACTATACAACAGTTATACATTGGTCCAGCTGGTGAGGTAACTATACAACAGTTATACATTGGTCCAGCTGGTGAGGTAACTATACAACAGTTATACATTGGTCCAGCTGGTGAGGTAACTATACAACAGTTATACATTGGTCCAGCTGGTGAGGTAACTATACAACAGTTATACATTGGTCCAGCTGGTGAGGTAAGTATACAACAGTTATACATTGGTCCAGCTGGTGAGGTAACTATACAACAGTTATACATTGGTCCAGCTGGTGAGGTAACTATACAACAGTTATACATTGGTCCAGCTGGTGAGGTAACTATACAACAGTTATACATTGGTCCAGCTGGTGAGGTAAGTATACAACAGTTATACATTGGTCCAGCTGGTGAGGTAACTATACAACAGTTATACATTGGTCCAGCTGGTGAGGTAACTATACAACAGTTATACATTGGTCCAGCTGGTGAGGTAACTATACAACAGTTATACATTGGTCCAGCTGGTGAGGTAACTATACAACAGTTATACATTGGTCCAGCTGGTGAGGTAACTATACAACAGTTATACATTGGTCCAGCTGGTGAGGATCTTTGTGTTTAACAGCATTAAATGGGTTTTGTACGACTCAAACATCTAATGTAATAAACTGTTCATCTTATGATTAACTCAAGCAATTGTTGTCACAATAACTCAATAACTGAATTATTGTTGAATCGTCACTCAATAACTGAATTATTTTTGAATCGTCACTCAATAACTGAATTATTGTTGAAACGTCACTTAATAAATGAATTATTGTTGAATCGTCACTTAATAACTGAATTATTGTTGAATCGTCATTATCAAACCTTACAGTTTAAGACCCCATTGATA
>NC_092288.1:22840587-22915587 GCF_036320965.1 Panulirus ornatus | reverse complement strand
GACACGCAGGGAATACGTGGCAAGTATTCTTTCTCCCCTATCCCCAGGGATGCCATATATATATATATATATATATATATATATATATATATATATATATATATATATATATATATATATACACAAAGTCTTTATAAATTTGCAGCACTGACAGACGAATGGCACACACATAAGCTTAAGCTTTAGCTGGAACACAATCAAGACAGCTTAGCTTACGTCCAGTGTCTCACTTTACCACGCGAATGTCAAACGGAATTTCAGTGTGACAATGATCTTCATGACTGAAATGATTAACATGTGTGTGTGTGTGTGTGTGTGTGTGTGTGTGTGTGTGTGTGTGTGTGTGTGTGTGTGTCTATCAGTATAGACAAACCACTATTCATGTTTTGGTCGAGAGGCATCGCATCAGTGGGCGAACACATAGAACATCGAGAGAGAGAAAAAAAGAGCAAAAATAATCGAGCTACGCTTGGGTCAAATGGTTTCAATTGCCACAGTGGTTGTCGTCTGTCACATGTTCTTGCTGTCTCGCTCCCTTGTCTGTCCACTTGTTCATCCGTCCAACACCCGTCACTTCCCACTGTCAACGACCCTGAAATGCATATGTGTGGCGAAGCCCTCACCACCAGCCTCCCAGCGCCCCCCCACCTCAAAAAAACCCACTGGCCAGTGTCATATGCCAAGCTCTTATCACTCAGTCTATTGAATGACTTTTGTGTCCATTTTTCCCCCTTTTTTTTTTGTGATGATTCCGGACGCCATATTTTTACGTTTCGCATTACGCGCGGGAAGGGGGGGGGGGGGGGAGCTCTGTGTGTCGATGTGGCGAGAGAGAGAGAGAGAGAGAGAGAGAGAGAGAGAGAGAGAGAGAGAGAGAGAGAGAGAGAGATGAGCTTGTTACTGGAAGGGGTTGAAGGCAGAGCGACGTGTTGAGGGGGACATAAAGGTAAAAAATGATTATACAATTAATGACACACCCTCTCTAAACACTAGGCTTGTAGTGTTCTATGTAACTGGAGCTTCGTATATCTCGCAGTCAGAACCTTCCCCCCAAAAAAAAACTCCAGTTAAAACTAAAAGTTTGAGCTGGGCGGGACCCCAGTGTTGCGCTAAAGGTTAAACACGAAATGAAGGACTGGAGTGGTGATATCTTTTTTTTTTGATGCCTAGTGTGACCGAGACATTTCAGTCAGAGCTAGTTTAAACGACTGCTTTGTCTGAGACATCTAACCTAACCTAACCTTGCCTAGCCTAAGGTAACCTAAGCTAACCTAACCTAACCTAACCTAACCTAACCTAACCTAATCTAACCTAACCTAACCCAACCTAACCTAACCTTGCCTAGCCTAACGTGACCTGACCTAACCTAATCTAACCTATCCTAACCTAACCCAACCTAATCTAACCTTGCCTAGCCTAAGGTAACCTAACCTAACCTAACCTAACCTATCCTAACCTAACCCAACCTAATCTAACCTTGCCTAGCCTAACGTGACCTGACCTAACCTAATCTAACCTAACCTAACCTAACCTAACCTAACCTAATCTAACCTTGCCTACCCTAGCCTAACCTAACCTAATTTAACCTTGCCTACCCTAGCCTAACCTAACCTAACCTAACCTAACCTAATCTAACCTTGCCTAACCTAACCTAACCTAACCTAACCTAATCTAACCTAACCTAACCTAACCTAATCTAACCTAACCTAACCTAATCTAACCTTGCCTAACCTAACCTAACCTAACCTAACCTAAGCTATCCTAACGCCTGGCTGGCTAGAAGCTTCATTCGTGTGGCATTACGGAGAACCAGCCTTTGGGCAGCTTTGGCCAGGTTGCTCCTTCATCAAGGCAGGATCCCTGGCGCAGAAAACCACATTACAGACTCGCTCGTTAAGCCAGTCTCTCATTTCATAATGGACAGAAAAAAAACATGTAAGACGCGGATAGAAATGATAACGCGAGAGCATTTGAAGCGGCTCCTATAATCAAGAGGATATCATTTATCTCGCAAGTGGCTATTGGTGTGAGTGAGTTAGTTTCAAGGAAACAGTCCAATTAATTGAGAGGCATTCTTTCATTGGTATATAAAGTCTGAAATAAGTCGATATGAACACACACACACACACACACACACACACACACACACACATATACATACATATATATATATATATATATATATATATATATATATATATATATATATATATATATATATATATATATATGTGTGTGTGTGAGTGTGTGTCTGTGTGTCTGTGTGTGTGTCTGTGTGTGTGTGTCTGTGTGGGAAGAATGGAACCATAGAAGTGGAAGTTAATCATAGGGTGGGTAAGGGGGCAAAGGTTCTGGGATCAGTGAAGAATGTGGGGATAAAGAGATCGTTACATGGAGGACAAAATGGGTATATTTGAATGTACTGTAGTTCCAACAATGTTATATGGATGTCAGGCATGGGCTATGGATGGGCGTGTGCGGATGAGGGTGGGTTTGTTGGAAATTAAATGTTTGAGGATGGTATGTGGTTTGAGGGTGTATGATCGAGCAAGTAATGAAAGGGTAAGAGAGATGTGTCGCAATAAAAAAAGAAATGTGGATGAGAGCGCTGGAAAGGGTGCGTTGAAATGATTTGGACACATGGACAGAATGAGTGAGATTGACAAGGAAGATATATGTGTCAGAAGTGGAGGGCAAAAGAAAAACGGGGAGATCAAATTGGACAGGGAAGGATGGAGTGAAAAAAATAATTCGAGTCATCAGCGCCTGAACAAGCAAGGGGTGGGGTTGGGGGGGTGGGGGGGGGGGGTTGGGGTGAAAGGCGTGAACGAGAGAAAGCGAATTTGAACAGAGTGGTACACAGGGGTCGACGTGGTCTCAAGAAACTGAACCAGGGCATGTGAAATGTCTGGGGGACACCTTGGAAAGGTCTGTGGGGCCTGGATGTGGAAAGGGAGCTGTGGAGACTCTGGACGAGCGTGAAAAAAAGGAAACTACACACACACACACACACACACACACACACACACACATACACACACACACACACACACACACACACACACACACACATACACACACACACACACACACATACACACACACATTTTCCAAAAGAAGGAACAGAGAAGGGGGCCAGGTGAGGATATTCCCTCAGAGGCCCAGTCGTCTGTTCTTAACGCTACCTTGCTAACGCGGGAAGTGGCGAATAGTTTGAAAAAATATATATATATATATATATATATATATATATATATATATATATATATATATATATATATATATATATATATACACATATTGGAAAGGATCACAATTTTGTGCGTGATCAAGTATATTCCTATGAGTCCATAGGGAAATTGAAACACGATTAGTTGCCAAGTGCACTGTCGTGTAATAATCACATCATCAGGGGAGACACAAGAGGAAATATAACAGTCAGTTGATATACAACGAAGAGACGTAGCTAGGACGCCATTTGGTAAACATGTGATTGATCAATCACTTGTTTACCAAATGGCGTGGACTCATAGGAATATATATATATATATATATATATATATATATATATATATATATATATATATATATATATATATGTTGCAGGATTTCCAATATGTTAGCAAATTTAAGCATCATACAAATGAACGCGTTTCAATTTCCACGGCTGGGCCTGGGACATATGTATCTGTTGGAATGAGCAATTTTGAGTTAGCGTTAACAGATTGCAGGTCATATACTGCCGAGTGTGGCCGTGTATACAGAGTGTGAACAGAGTGCCTGTGTGTGTGTGTGTGTGTGTGTGTGTGTGTGTGTGTGTGTTTTAAATAACCTATTTCTTTACGGTATGGGAAGGGAGTTGTACGCTAGTGGGGGGGGGCGCGCGCGCTCAACACCTGAACTACACTTTACTATCATACATCTTTTTATGATTTTCGATATTGTTTACATTCACGTTTTTATTCGATCGTATCATACGTCCTCAACTCCGACATTAGACAGCTTTTTTGCATTTTTTTTTTTCCACCTTGGCTGCTGGCTGCCCTCTCTTACCATTCCCTCAAAGAAGTACACCAGGAGAGGGTCAGTGATGGGTAGGTGAGGGATGGGAGGTATATAGGAAGCAGTGCTGGCATGTGCGCGAGAGAAGTGTGTGGCATGCAGAAGGATGGGGGAGCTGTGTGCGAGAGAAAGGTAGTGCTTGGTGGGATGAGGAAGTTAGATTATCAATAAGAGAAAAAAAAAGAGGTGTTTGGAAAAGTGTGAGTGATAGAAATATATAGAAGAGAAGGAAGAGGCACGAGGTTAAGATGATGCTGTGTAGGCTAGAAAAGAGGGGAAATGAGAGATGGGGTCAGAGAGCAACGGCAAACTTCAGGGAGACTTAAGAAAATGTTTTGGAAATAGGTTAGTAGTGTGTGGACACTAAGAGCGAGAATGGTAATGTTACTGAAGGCAGCACATGGAGAAATGATGACAGATAAAGAGATGAAGAGGAGATAGAATGAGTAATTTTGATGGACAGAGGAGTGATAAGGAAGGATATAGGATGTCCTGGACGTAAAGGTGTGCAAGGCGAGAGAGTTCTGGCTAGTAGATTGGTGAAAAGAGAAGAGGTGCTAAATGCCTTGCGCAAGACGAAGTGTGGCAAAGCAGGTTGGGGTGGATGGGACTGCAGTCCATTTTCTCAAGAAGGCGGAGTAGCAGTGCTTTTGATTAGTTAGCTGGGGATTTCGGAGTATGTATGACTCATGGTGTGCGGCGCTTGAGGACTGGCATATCGCCTGTGTAGTGCCATCGAAGTAAAGAAGAGGTATAAATGAACGTCTGAATTATAAAAGTATTAAGTTGGTTGAGCTGTAACTGGTAGCGTGTATGGGAAAGTGGTGATCAAGAGGGTGGAGGCATGTACAGAGCATCAGACCAGGCAGGAGCAGTGTGGTTTCACCAGTGGTAGAGGATGTTTGGATCACCTGTTTGCTTTGGAGGATGTGTGTGAGATGAAATTACAGGAACAGAAGGGTTCGCACATAGCAGTTATGGATCTGATTGATGCGTATGACAGGGTTAATGGAGTGGCTTTGTGAAAGTTGTCGGGATTATGTGGTGTGGGAGGAAATCTATTAGAAGCAGTGAGAAGTATTTATCAAGACAGCAAAGCGTATGTACGAGTAGGTAGAGAGGAGAGTGAGTGGTTCCAAGTAAAGGTGGGTCTGCGGCAGGGATGTGTAATATCACCATGGGTGTTTAGTCTGCTCATGGATCAGGTGATGGGGGAGGTGAATACAAGGGTCTTGGTAAGAGGCGCGGGTCTGAGGTCCGTTGGCGAGGGAGGAAGGTGTGGGAGGAGGGGGGCCTGAGAGGTGAGTCAGTTGCTGTTTGCTGATGACACAATGCTGGTGGCAAATTGGAATGAAACACTGCTGACGTTCGGGAGAGTGTGTGATAGGAAAGAAGAGTTGGTGTTAGCAAGACGTTCCAGTTCAGCAAGGGAGGGAGGGAGGGAGGGAGAGAGAGAGAGAGAGAGAGAGAGAGAGAGAGAGAGAGAGAGAGAGAGAGAGAGAGAGAGAGAGAGAGAGAGAGCCCTGGTGTCTTTACTGACTGTCTATCGACCATTCCCTCCTTCCTGTATTATAACCCTGGTGTCTTTGTAGTGTGTGTTTTCTATGCATATCATTTTCTGTTTCTATGTATCATCAGTATCACATCCGTCACATGTGACAGGTATACAGAAATTCTGTCTCTCTTTCTCCTGTCTGTTTCAAGCGAAGCCATAGAAGAAACAGCAACAGCAGCAGATCCTTTGTCTGTCAGCCTGTCTGTTCCTCACTCTCTTCGTCTCCAGCAAGACTACAGAAGCAGCAAGAGCAGCAGATCTTCTGTTTGTCTGTCTGTTCCTCACTCTCAACCTCTGTCTCCAGCGGGAGGAGCAGCAGCAGCGGGAGGAGCAGCAGCAGCAGCGGGAGGAGCAGCGGGAGGAGGAGCAGCAGCAGCGGGAGGAGCAGCAGCAGCTGGAGGAACAGCAGCAACAGCGGGAGGAACAGCAGCAGCAGCGGGAGGAACAGCAGCAGCGGGAGGAACAGCAGCGGGAGGAGCAGCAGCAACAGCGGGAGGAGCAGCAGCGGGAGGAGCAGCAGCGGGAGGAGCAGCAGCGGGAGGAACAGCAGCAGCAGCGGGAGGAGTAGCAGCGAGAGCAGCAGCAGCGGGAGGAACAGCAGCAGGAGGAGCAGCAGCGGGAGAAGCAGCAGCAGCGGGAGGAGCAGCAGCAGCGGGAGGAACAGCAGCGGGAGGAGCAGCAGCAACAGCGGGAGGAGCAGCAGCGGGAGGAGCAGCAGCGGGAGGAGCAGCAGCGGGAGGAGCAGCAGCAGCGAGAGCAGCAGCAGCGGGAGGAACAGCAGCAGGAGGAGCAGCAGCGGGAGAAGCAGCAGCAGCGGGAGGAGCAGCAGCAGCAGCGGGAGGAACAGCCGCAGCCGGAGGAACAGCAGCAGCGGGAGCAGCAGCAGCGGGAGGAGCAGCAGCAGCAGCGGGAGGAGCAGCAGCAGCGGGAGGAGCAGCAGCAGGAGGAACAGCAGCAGCGGGAGGAGCAGCAGCAGCAGCGGGAGGAACAGCCGCAGCCGGAGGAACAGCAGCAGCGGGAGCAGCAGCAGCGGGAGGAGGAGCAGCAGCAGCGGGAGGAGCAGCAGCAGTGGGAGGAGCAGCAGCAGCGGGAGGAGCAGCAGCAGCAGCGGGAGCAGCAGCAGCAGCGGGAGGAGCAGTAGCAGCGGGAGGAGCAGCAGCAGCGGGAGGAGCAGCAGCAGCAGCGGGAGGAGCAGCAGCAGCAGCAGCAGCAGCAGCAGCAGCAGCAGGAGCACCAGCAGCGGGAGGAGCAGCAGCAGCAGCGGGAGGAGCAGCAGCAGTGGGAGGAACAGCAGCAGCGGGAGGAGCAGCAGCAGTGGGAGGAACAGCAGCAGCGGGAGGAGCAGCAGCAGCAGCGGGAGCAGCAGCAGCAGCGGGAGGAGCAGCAGCAGCGGGAGGAGCAGCAGCAGCGAGAGCAGCAGCAGCGGGAGCAGCAGCAGCAGCGGGAGGAACAGTAGCAGCGGGAGGAGCAGCAGCAGCGGGAGGATCAGCAGCAGCGGGAGGAGCAGGAGCAGGAGCAGCGGTAGGTGTCGTCTCATCAGTGAACCAATAAGCTAGACTGCCATTCCAATCGTAATGACCCATCACATCTGGCCTGTAAATTGCCGTGAGTTCCCAAATCAGTTCCAGGAATGAGTTCCCAAATCAGTTCCAGGAATGAGTTCCTGGAATGAATTCCTGGAATGAATTCCAGGAATGAGTTCCAGGATGTTTTTCGAAAATGAGGATCAGCGATGGATTCCACCAACGAGTTCCATGGCTGAGTTCCAGGCCTGAGTTTCTAGCTTGAGTACAAGAACCGAATTCCAGGAATGAGTTACATGATTCACTTCCAGGAATACTGTGAGTTCCAGGATCAAATTCCACGAATGAGTTTCAGGATTGAGTGTCGGAACTGGAGTTCCAGGACTTGAAGAACTTTTGATCCGAGAATGACTCTTAAGTTCCAGCAATGAGTTCTAAGATTTAGGTCGAGGACTGAGTTCCAGGACTGAGTTCCAAGACTGAGTTCTAGGATTGAGTTCCAGAACTATTTTCTAAGACCATGTTCCAGGACTGAGTTCCAGGATTGAGTTCCAGGAATGAGTTCCAGGACTACTCTCTGAGACCATGTTCCAGGACTGAGTTCCAGGACTGAGTTCTAGGATTGAGTTCCAGGACTACTCTCTGAGACCATGTTCCAGGACTGAGTTCCAGGACTGAGTTCCAGGAATGAGTTCCAGGACTAGTTTCTAAGACCATGTTCCAGACTGAGTTCCAGGATTGAGTTCCAGGAATGAGTTCCAGGATTGAGTTCCAGAACTATTTTCTAAGACCATGTTCTAGGACTGAGTTCCAGGATTGAGTTCCAGGATTGAGTTCCAGGATTGAGTTCCAGAACTACTTTCTAAGACCATGTTCCACGACTGAGTTCCAGGATTGAGTTCCAGGATTGAGTTCCAGGACTACTTTCTATGACCATGTTCCACGACTGAGTTCCAGGATTGAGTTCCAGAAGTACTCTCTATGAATGTGTTCCAGGATTGAGTTCCAAGATTGAGTTCCAGGATTGAGTTCCAGAAGTACTCTCTATGAATGTGTTCCAGGATTGAGTTCCAAGATTGAGTTCCAGGATTGAGTTCCAGAAGTACTCTCTATGAATGTGTTCCAGGATTGAGTTCCAAGATTGAGTTCCAAGATTGAGTTCCAAGATTGAGTTCCAGGATTGAGTTCCAGGATTGAGTTCCAAGATTGAGTTCCAGGATTGAGTTCCAAGATTGAGTTCCAGGATTGAGTTCCAGGATTGAGTTCCAGGATTGAGTTCCAAGATTGAGTTCCAGGATTGAGTTCCAAGATTGAGTTCCAAGATTGAGTTCCAGGAGTATTTTCCAGGAATGGAGTTCCAGGAAGGCGCTCTAAGGGTGGTCTTAGATCCTGGAACGCTTGGTCAAGGGTTTGTTCAATTGACCTCAATGCTTTCCAGCAACTAGTCTCCGTCAGTGACCATGAGCACGACGGTACGACCCTTGAGCACGACGGTACGACCCTTGAGCACGACGGTACGACCCTTGAGCACGACGGTATGACCCTTGAGCACGACGGTACGACCCTTGAGCACGACGGTACGACCCTTGAGCACGACGGTACGACCCTTGACCATGACGGTACGACCCTTGAGCACGACGATACGACCCTTGAGCACGACGATACGACCCTTGAGCACGACGGTATGACCCTTGAGCACGACGGTATGACCCTTGAGCACGATGATACGACCCTTGAGCACGACGATACGACCCTTGAGCACGACGGTACGACCCTTGAGCACGACGGTATGACCCTTGAGCACGACGATACGACCCTTGAGCACGACGATACGACCCTTGAGCACGACGATACGACCCTTGAGCACGACGGTATGACCCTTGAGCACGACGGTATGACCCTTGAGCACGATGATACGACCCTTGAGCACGACGATACGACCCTTGAGCACGACGGTACGACCCTTGAGCACGACGGTATGACCCTTGAGCACGACGATACGACCCTTGAGCACGACGGTATGACCCTTGAGCACGACGGTATGACCCTTGAGCACGAAGATACGACTATTGAACACGACGGTTTGACCCTTGAGCACGACGGTACGACCTTTGAGCACGACGGTACGACTCTTGAGCACGACGGAACAACCCTTAAGCACAACAATAAGACCCTTGGGCACGACGGTACGACCTTTGAGCACGACGGTACGACCCTTGAGCACGACGGTCCGACCCTGGAGCACGATAGTACAACCCTTGAACATAACAGTACGACCCTTGAGCACGATCCGTTCGACCTTCAAGGGCCAGGTCAAAGGCCAAGAACATCATCTCCAAGGGTCGTACCCTCCTGCTCTGGGGGGTCGTGTTTTCGTGAACTAGCGCAAATATTCGATGAGAGATTCGCTAATCCATCACTTGCGAGACTATCAACGTAACCATGGGTCCTAATCCCAATCGCTCCTCTAAGATCTCGTCAAAATCAGCAAAATTACCAAAAAAGTACATTCGTGTTATTCATTTGTGTTAGCCATTCGTGTCAATCATTCGTATTAATCATTCGTGTGTTAATTATTCGTGTGTTAATTATTCGTGTTAATCACTCGTGTGTTAATCATTCGTGTGTTAATTATTCCTGTTAATCATTCGTGTGTTAATCATTCGTGTGTTAATTATTCCTGTTAATCATTCGTGTGTTAATCATTCGTGTGTTAATTATTCCTGTTAATCATTCGTGTGTTAATCATTCGTGTGTTAATTATTCCTGTTAATCATTCGTGTGTTAATCATTCGTGTGTTAATTATTCCTGTTAATCATTCGTGTGTTAATCATTTGTGTTGATAATTCGTGCCAATCATTCGTGTGTTAATCATTCGTGCTAATCATTTGTGTGTTAATCATTCGTGTTAATCATTCGCGTTAATCATTCATGTGTCAATCACAAAATCGAAAAAAGAATCATTTCAAGTATGGCGAGGTGGCGACGGGAATGAATAAGGGCAGACAGTGTAAATTATGTACATGTGTATATATGTATATGTCTGTGTGTGTATATATATGTATATATCTGTGTTTATATATAAGTGTATGTCTGTGTGTGTATATATATGTATTCCTTGAGATATATAGGTATGTATATGTGCTGTGTGTGGACGTGTATGTATATACATGTGTATGTGGGTGGGTTGGGCCATTGTTTCGTCTGTTTCCTTGCGCTACCTCGCAAACGCGGGAGACAGCGACAAAGTATGATAAATGAATATAAATATATGAAGAAAAAAGATGTGGAAAATATATATGACGTGTGTGAGAGAAGTGATCAGTAAAGATGTACACATGTACTGGAAATCCTTCTTTCTTCTTGTAAGAAATTTTGGTCGTATGAAAAATAAGAAATTTTCTTATGATTTTTAAATTCTTCGATTTTTTAAAAAATCTTTTTTCTTTACGATTATTTTTTTTTTGTCTACTGTTAATTCATCTTTTGTTTTTAATCTTTAAATGAATTAGATTATGGACTGTTGTTGCTCTCTCACTCTCTCTCCCTCTCTCTCTCTCTCTCTCTCTCTGCCTCTCTCTCTCTCTCTCTTTTTGTCTCCTCTCTCTCTCTCTCTCTCTCTCTCTCTCTCTCTCCCTCTCTCTCTCTCTCACTCTCTCTCTCTCTCTCTCTCTCTCTCTCTCTCTCTGCCTCTCTCTCTCTCTCTCTCTCTCTCTCTCTCTCTCTCTCTCTCTCCCTCTCTCTCTCTCTCTCTCTCTCTCTCTCTCTCTCTCTGCCTCTCTCTCTCTCTCTCTCTGCCCCTCTCTCTCTCTCTCTCTCCCTCTCTCTCTCTCACTCTCTCTCTCTCTCTCTCTCTCTCTCTCTCTCTCTCTCTCTCTCTCTCACTCTCTCTCTCCCTCTCTCACTCTCTCTCCCTCTCTCTCTCTCTCTCTCACTCTCTCTCTCTCTCTCTCTCTCTCTCTCTCTCTCTCTCTCTCTTTTTCTTCCGATCTTATCCATATTTCCCCCCCCCCCCCCCCCCCCCTCCCCCCCTCCCCCCCTCTCCCCCCCCCACACAACGGAAGCCCCTGCCCTCCCCCTCCCCCTCCCCCCAGGTACAACAGCACCCCCCCCCCCCCCCAGTACAACAGTGCCACGGGCCCCCCTCACGGTATTTCAGCGCCACAAGGGCGAATTATGCATGCAAATGGAGGGAGCACAATGCATGTGAATGTATTTTCACCCTTCCATTACACCCGCGTAAGTGCGAAAATCCATTGCACGGGCGTTGGGCGATAGAGCTTGGGCTCTGGGAGCCAGCGGTGACACGTGATGTAAGGCTCGCCTGCTCTATGTTTGGAGCCGTGGAACATCGGCACGTCACTGCTGCAGTGGCGACTCTACATAGAGCACTGCTACCTCACTGCTGCAGTGGGGACTCTATATAGAGCATGGCTATCTCACTGCTGCAGTGGGGACTCTATATAGAGCATGGGTATCTCACTGCTGAAGTGGGGACTCTATATAGAGCATTGCTTCTTCACTGCTGCAGTGGGGACTCTATATAGAGCACTGCTACCTCACTGCTGCGGTGGGGACTCTATATAGAGCATGGCTATCTCACTGCTACAGTGGGGACTCTGTATAGAGCATGGGTATCTCACTGCTGCAGTGGGGACTCTATATAGAGCATTGCTTCTTCACTGCTGCAGTGGGGACTCTATATAGAGCACTGCTACCTCACTGCTGCGGTGGGGACTCTATATAGAGCATGGCTATCTCACTGCTACAGTGGGGACTCTGTATAGAGCATGGGTATCTCACTGCTGCAGCGGCGACTCTATATAGAGCACTGCTACTTCACTGCTGTATTGGGGACTATATATAGAGCATGGCTATCTCACTGCTGCAGTGGGACTCTATAAAGAGCATGGCCATCTCACTGCTGAAATGGGGACTCTATATAGAGCACTGCTAACTCACTGCTGCAGTGGGGACTCTATATAGAACACTACTACCTCACTGCTACAGTGGGACTCTATGTAGAGCATGGCTACCTCACTACTGCAGTGGGGACTCTATATAGAGCATGGCTATCTCACTGCCTGCGGTGAGGACTCTATATAGAGCACTCCTACCTCACTTCTACAGTGGGGACACTATATAGAGCACTGCTACCTCACTGCTGCGGTGGGAACTCTATATAGAGCATGGCTACCTCACTGATGCAGTGGGGACTCTATATAGAGCACTGCTACCTCACTGCTACAGTTGGGACTCTATATAGAGCACTGGTACTTCACTGCTGCGGTGGGGACTCTATATAGAGCATGGCTATCTCAATGCTACAGTGGGAACTCTATATAGAGCAGTGCTACCTCACTGCTGCAGTGGCTTTATATAGAGCATGGCTACCTCACTGCTGCAGTGGGGACTCTATACAGAGCATGGCTACCTCACTGCTACAGTGGGGACTATATAGAGCACTGCTACCTCACTGCTGCGGTGGGGACTCTATAAAGAGCATGGCTATCTCACTGCTACAGTGGGAACTCTATATAGAGCACTGCTACCTCACTGGTGCAACGGGGGCTCTATATAGAGCACTGCTACCTCACTGCTGCGGTGGGAACTCTGTATAGAGCATGGTTACCTCACTGCTGCAGTGGGGAGCTCTATATAGAGCACTGCTACCTCACTGGTGCAGCGGGGGTCTACATAGAGCACTGCTACCTCACTGCTGCAGTGGCTCTATACAGAGCATGGTTACCTCACTGCTGCAGTGGGGGAGCTCTATATAGAGCATGGCTAACTCACGGCTGCGGTGGGGGAGCTCTATCTAGAGCATGGTTGCCTCACTGCTGTAGTGGGGGAGCTCTATATAGAGCATGGCTACCTCGCTGCTGCAGTGGGGAGCTCTATATAGAGCATAGCTGTAGTGGGGGAGCTCTATAGATCTGGGAACATCATCACAAACGCTGAAATCACTGGTGGGGCGTCACCACTGTGTAAACGATTACGCGTAATCACCAATTACCTATTTGTAATTACCACTAGGTAATTACCACTGGGTAATGGAACAGGGAAGGGAGGAAGGGGGAAGAATGGGGGAAAGGGGAGGGTTTTTTTCATACATTCGTGGGTCCCCCATTTCTTGGCAGTGACCACCATATATATATATATATATATATATATATATATATATATATATATATATATATATATATATATATATATATATATATATGGAAGTAAGGGGAGTGGGGGAGGAATGGGATGTATTTGGGGAATCAGTGATGGAGTGCGCAAAAGATGCTTGAGGCATGAGAAGAGTGGGAGGTGGGTGGATTAGAAAGGGTAGTGGGTGGTGGAATGAAGAAGTAAGAGTATTAGTGAAAGAGAAGAGAGAGGCATTTGGACGATTTTTGCAGGGAAAAAATGCAATTGAGTGGGAGATGTATAAAAGAAAGAGACAGGAGGTCAAGAGAAAGGTGCAAGAGGTGAAAAAGAGGGCAAATGAGAGTTGGGGTGAGAGAGTATCATTAAATTTTAGGAACTACTGGTTTAATTACCTTCCATAATGAACCCTAATTACCTTTCCCGTTCCTTGGACAAGCTCAGGTCTCGAGCCAAGTGGTACCCCCCCCCCCCCCTCTCACTCGCTGGCCTCGGGGTCTCGCAGGCCTTCACGCAGGCGCTAAACACGTTTACACTTATTTACGACCAACTACGATGTAAATGAGTTTGTAAACAAAATATCTTTTTTTTTTCCTTACACGAATATAACCTTTATACACCTCATCTAAAGCGTTCAAATATGTATAATGAATATCTTTATACATACTCGCTGTATGATGACATTAACAATCTATTATATAATCTATAATTAATCCAACTTAATCTATTACAATTATGCAATCTATTAAATTATCTATCATAATCCATTATGTAGTCTATTATAATTAATCCAACTTAATCTATTACAATTATGCAATCTATTAAATTATCTATCATAATCCATTATGTAGTCTATTATAATTAATCCAACTTAATCTATTACAATTATGTAATCTATTATATATTCTATCATAATCCATTATGTAGTCTATCATAATCAATCCAACTTAATCTATTACAATTATGTAATCTATTATATAATCTATTAGAATCCATTATGTAGTCTATTATATAATCTATATAAAGATATATAGGTCTCGTCCAGTGGAGTCTCGAGGTCTCGTCCAATGGGGTCTCGAGGTCTCGTTCAGTGGGGTCCCGAGGTCTCGTCCAGTGGTGTCTCGAGGTCTCGTTCAGTGGGGTCTCGAGGTCTCGTCCAGTGGAGTCTCGAGGTCTCGTCCAGTGGAGTCTCGAGGTCTCGTCCAATGGGGTCTCGAGGTCTCGTTCAGTGGGGTCCCGAGGTCTCGTCCAATGGGGTCTCGAGGTCTCGTTCAGTGGGGTCTCGAGGTCTCGTCCAGTGGTGTCTCGAGGTCTCGTCCAGTGGAGTCTCGAGGTCTCGTCCAATGGGGTCTCGAGGTCTCGTTCAGTGGGGTCCCGAGGTCTCGTCCAATGGGGTCTCGAGGTCTCGTTCAGTGGGGTCTCGAGGTCTCGTCCAGTGGGGTCTCGAGGTCTCGCGTCAGACACGTCCATACTTTCACCGTCAATTTGCTTACCTCGTGACGAGGCCAAGCAGGAGCCTGAAAATGGCGACACGGCCTTGAACGTTTACACTCTTAAATGTCTTCACACAACTGACCTACGAGCCGTTGGGTCGTTAACCACCTCGTTCCAATCGTCTCCAGTTCGTAGAGAGTCTGCACCACATCCCACTGGGGTTCAAACAGGCGAAACAACGCGATAAAACACAATTGTACAGACACAGGCACACTGGCTACATCCACCCTCTGCCAGTGATCTGGGTGAACTAGTGAGCCCAGACGACCCGGACCAGGAAGGTGACGTCCACCTGTCCCACATTAAGGAGACGTCAAAAAGTTACCACTAACGCCATCTTACGGGTAAGCTGGGAACTTGCGAAGGAAAACGGGTGCTCTTGATACATTTGATGGGTCACTATCTTATTCGTGAACATGACCTAAGTGTACTTAAGAAACGCAGAATATTTGTCCTCTTCATCATCTTAATTGAGATATAATTACGTCGACTATACATATGATTAGTGAATTGGCAGCCATGTATTCGCCTGATTAACAGATAAATAATTTATAAGTAATTATAATCACAGTAGATGTTAAATAATCATAATTATGATCGATGTCTAATTGACCATTGCCTACGACTGGGGACTGGTTTCAGACACTTAGTGAAGCTATGGTTATCAGTTATCAGTTATCATTATCATTATCATTTAACCCCAGGATCACCTCGCCCCCGTGAGGTCCCGCGGCTCACAAGGCTGCGCTACGATCAGTAGCAGGGGAAGGATGGATCACTTCAGAGTGTCAGAGGTTCGTCGGTGAGATTTTTGTGTTCCCAGTGAGGCGTGTTAACAACGAGCAGGCAGAGTCCGGTAACGCTCAGCCTCACATGAAGGTAATCTAATGTGTTAATGACAGGAATGTAGAGGCATTAAGAGGCATTAGAATGATAGGAATGTAGAGGCAGTAAGAGGCATTAGAATGACAGGAATGTAGAGGCATTAAGAGACTTTATAATGATAGTAATGTAGAAGCAGTAAGAGGCATTAGAATGACAGGAATGTAGAGGCAGTAAGAGGCATTATAATGAGAGGAATGTAGAGGCAGTAAGAGCCATTAGAATGACAGGAATGTATAGGCAGTAAGAGGCATTATAATGAGAGGAATGTAGAGGCAGTAAGAGGCATTAGAATGACAGGAATGTAGAGGCAGTAAGAGGCATTATAATGACAAGAATGTAGAGGCAGTAAGAGCCATTAGAATGATAGGAATGTAGAGGCAGTAAGAGGCATTATAATGACAGGAATGTAGAGGCAGTAAGAGGCATTAGAATGACAGGAATGTAGAGGCATTAAGAGACTTTATAATGATAGTAATGTAGAGGCAGTAAGAGGCATTAGAATGACAGGAATGTAGAGGCAGTAAGAGGGATTATAATGACAGGAATGTAGAGGCAGTAAGAGGGATTATAATGACAGGAATGTAGAGGCAGTAAGAGGCATTATAATGACAGGAATGTAGAGGCAGTAAGAGGCATTAGAATGACAGGAATGTAGAGGCAGTAAGAGGCATTAGAATGACAGGAATGTAGAGGCAGTAAGAGGCATTATAATGACAGGAATGTAGAGGCAGTAAGAGGCATTATAATGAGAGGAATGTAGAGGCAGTAAGAGGCATTATAATGAGAGGAATGTAGAGGCAGTAAGAGGCATTATAATGAGAGGAATGTAGAGGCAGTAAGAGGCATTATGAGAGGAACGTAGAGGCAGTAAGAGGCATTATAATGACAGGAATGTAGAGGCAGTAAGAGGCATTATAATGACATAAATGTAGAGGCAGTAAGAGGCATTAAGAGACTTTATAATGATAGTAATGTAGAAGCAGTAAGAGCCATTAGAATGACAGAAATGTAGAGGCAGTAAGAGGCATTATAATGACAGGAATGTAGAGGCAGTAAGAGGCATTATAATGAGAGGAATGTAGAGGCAGTAAGAGGCATTATAATGAGAGGAATGTAGAGGCAGTAAGAGGCATTATAATGACAGGAATGTAGAGGCAGTAAGAGGCATTATAATGAGAGGAATGTAGAGGCAGTAAGAGGCATTAGAATGACAGGAATGTAGAGGCATTAAGAGACTTTATAATGATAGTAATGTAGAAGCAGTAAGAGGCATTAGAATGACAGGAATGTAGAGGCAGTAAGAGGCATTATAATGACAGGAATGTAGAGGCAGTAAGAGGCATTATAATGAGAGGAATGTAGAGGTAGTAAGAGGCATTATAATGAGAGGAATGTAGAGGCAGTAAGAGGCATTATAATGAGAGGAATGTAGAGGCAGTAAGAGGCATTATAATGAGAGGAATGTAGAGGCAGTAAGAGGCATTATAATGAGAGGAATGTAGAGGCAGTAAGAGGCATTATGAGAGGAACGTAGAGGCAGTAAGAGGCATTATAATGACAGGAATGTAGAGGCAGTAAGAGGCATTATAATGACATAAATGTAGAGGCAGTAAGAGGCATTAAGAGACTTTATAATGATAGTAATGTAGAAGCAGTAAGAGCCATTAGAATGACAGAAATGTAGAGGCAGTAAGAGGCATTATAATGACAGGAATGTAGAGGCAGTAAGAGGCATTATAATGAGAGGAATGTAGAGGCAGTAAGAGGCATTATAATGAGAGGAATGTAGAGGCAGTAAGAGGCATTATAATGACAGGAATGTAGAGGCAGTAAGAGGCATTATAATGAGAGGAATGTAGAGGCAGTAAGAGGCATTAGAATGACAGGAATGTAGAGGCATTAAGAGACTTTATAATGATAGTAATGTAGAAGCAGTAAGAGGCATTAGAATGACAGGAATGTAAAGGCAGTAAGAGGCATTATAATGACAGGAATGTAGAGGCAGTAAGAGGCATTATAATGAGAGGAATGTAGAGGCAGTAAGAGGCATTATAATGAGAGGAATGTAGAGGCAGTAAGAGGCATTATAATGAGAGGAATGTAGAGGCAGTAAGAGGCATTATAATGAGAGGAATGTAGAGGCAGTAAGAGGCATTATAATGAGAGGAATGTAGAGGCAGTAAGAGGCATTATAATGAGAGGAATGTAGAGGCAGTAAGAGGCAATGAAGATCATATGGTAATCAGTGTGGGCAGGTACCCGACCCCCGGCGTCAATACCCGCATCTGGCTCACTCCAGGCTGGGGACCGTGCAACGAGGCGGTCAACGAGGCCGTCAACGAGGCGACCAACGAGGCCATCAACGAGGCCATCAACGAGGCGGTCAACGAGGCCGTCAACGAGGCGGTCAACGAGGCCATCAACGAGGCCATCAACGAGGCCATCAACGAGGCGACCAACGAGGCGGTCAACGAGGCGATCAACGAGGCGGTTCAACGAGGCGGTTCATCGAGGTGGTCAACGAGGCGGTCAACGAGGCGGTTCAACGAGGCGGTTCATCGAGGTGGTCAACGAGGCGGTCAACGAGGCGGTCAACGAGGCGGACAACGAGGCCATCAACGAGGCGGTCAACGAGGCGGTTCAACGAGGCGGTCAACGAGCCGGTCAACGAGGCGGTCAACGAACCCATCAACGAGGCGATCAACGAGGCGACCAACGAGGCGGTCAACGAGGCGGTCAACGAGGCCATCAACGAGGCGGTCAACGAGGCGGTCAACGAGGCGATCAACGAGGCGACCAACGAGGCGGTTCAACAAGGCGGTCAACGAGCCGGTCAACGAGGCGGTCAACGAACCCATCAACGAGGCGATCAACGAGGCGACCAACGAGGCGGTCAACGAGTCTGTCAACGAGGCCAGCAAAGAGGCGGTCAACGAGGCGGTCAATGAGACGATCATCGAGGCGGTCAACGAGGCGGTCAATGAGACGATCAACGAGGCGGTCAACGAGGCGGTCAACGAGGCGGTTCAACGAGGCGATCAACGAGGCCAGGGGTAATTAGTGATCATACTGGATGAATATCATTAACTTCTGTATTCAAGTTAATTAACCTACTCTCTAATCAGACCACAATAGCCATAACCAAATCTGTTCACGTAAATGTTCGTTTTGTTCAGGTAAATGTTTGATTTGTTCACGTAAATGTTCGTTTTGTTCAGGTAAATGTTTGATTTGTTCACGTAAATGTTCGTTTTGTTCAGGTAAATGTTTGATTTGTTCACGTAAATGTTCGTTTTGTTCACGTAAATGTTCGTTTTGTTCACGTAAATGCTCGTTTTGTTCACGTAAATGTTCGTTTTGTTCACGTAAATGTTCGTTTTGTTCACGTAAATGTTCGTTTTGTTCACGTAAATGTTCGTTTTGTTCACGTAAATGTTTGATTTGTTCACGTAAATGTTCGTTTTGTTCACGTAAATGTTCGTTTTGTTCACGTAAATGCTCGTTTTGTTCACGTAAATGTTCGTTTTGTTCACGTGAATGTTCGTTTTGTTCACGTAAATGTTCGTTTTGTTCACGTAAATGCTCGTTTTGTTCACGTAAATGTTCGTTTTGTTCACGTAAATGTTCGTTTTGTTCACGTAAATGTTCGTTTTGTTCACGTAAATGTTCGTTTTGTTCTCACTGTTGTTCAATCAAACTGTCTTTACCTGCAATGTAAACTGCCGATCTGGGTCGTTTGAATTCAGGTGACTAATTAGCATAATGAAGAACAGGTGTTGATAAGTGGCGTAAAGTGATATGATTTATATATATATATATATATATATATATATATATATATATATATGTAGAGAGAGAGAGAGAGAGAGAGAGAGAGAGAGAGAGAGAGAGAGAGAGAGAGAGAGAGAGAGAGAGAGAGAGAGAGAGAGAGAGAGAATCTATTCAGAACAGCTGTTGTGGGTTGTTTGCGTGTCGAAGCCACGAACAGAATAACAGGAGGAAGTGTGACCCCTTTTCTAACGGAAGTGTGACCCTTTTCTAACGGCAGTGTGACCCCTTTTCTAACGGAAGTGTGACCCCTTTTCTAACGGAAGTGTGACCCTTTCTAACGGAAGTGCGACCCTTTCTAACGGAAGTGTGACCCTTTCTAACGGAAGTGCGACCCTTTCTAACGGAAGTGTGACCCTTTCTAACGGCAGTGTGACCCCTTTTCTAACGGAAGTGTGACCCCTTTTCTAACGGAAGTGCGACCCTTTCTAACGGAAGTGTGACCCTTTCTAACGGAAGTGTGACCCTTTCTAACGGAAGTGTGACCCTTTCTAACGGAAGTGCGACCCTTTCTAACGGAAGTGTGACCCTTTCTAACGGAAGTGCGACCCCTTCTAACGAAAGTGCGACCCTTTCTAACGGCAGTGCGACCCCTTCTAACGGCAGTGCGACCCTTTCTAATGGAAGTGTGACCCTTTCTAACGGCAGTGCGACCTTTTCTACCTGCCGTAACATGCTTTTCTAATCCTCATTCCCCCTTCAACCCCCTCATATTCCCCCTCAAGTCATTCCTCCATTCCCCTCCCTTAATGCCTCCCCCAGGTCCTCTCCCTCACTCATCACTCTGTCTCCCTCCCTCTACTTAACATCTGTCCCTCATTCATCACCCTATCTCCCTCCCTCTACTTAACATCTGTCCCTCACTCATCACCCTATCTCCCTCCTTCTACTTAACATCTGTCCCTCATTCATCACCCTATCTCCCCCCCTCTACTTAACATCTGTCCCTCATTCATCACCCTATCTCCCTCCCTCTACTTAACATCTGTCCCTCATTCATCACCCTATCTCCCTCCCTCTACTTAACATCTGTCCCTCATTCATCACCCTGTCTCCCTCCCTCTACTTAACATCTGTCACTCATTCATCACCCTATCTCCCTCCCTCTACTCACTCATCACCCTATCTCCCTCACTCTACTTAACATCTCTCCCTCACTCATCACCCTATCTCCCTCACTCTACTTAACATCTCTCCCTCACTCATCACTCTGTCTCCCTCCCTCTACTTAACATCTGTCCCTCATTCATCACCCTATCTCCCTCCCTCTACTTAACATCTGTCCCTCATTCATCACCCTATCTCCCTCCCTCTACTTAACATCTGTCCCTCACTCATCACCCTATCTCCCTCCTTCTACTTAAAATCTGTCCCTCATTCATCACCCTATCTCCCCCCCTCTACTTAACATCTGTCCCTCATTCATCACCCTATCTCCCTCCCTCTACTTAACATCTGTCCCTCATTCATCACCCTATCTCCCTCCCTCTACTTAACATCTGTCCCTCACTCATCACCCTATCTCCCTCCCTCTACTTAACATCTGTCCCTCACTCATCACCCTATCTCCCTCCTTCTACTTAACATCTCTCCCTCATTCATCACCCTGTTTCCCTCCTTCTACTTAACATCTGTCCCTCACTCATCACCCTATCTCCTTCATTCTCCCTAACCTTGTTTTCTCTCCCTCATGACCCATTCTCCCTTCCTTCACGTCCTTCCGTCTTACTCATCCCCTTTCCTCCCATTTCCCTTCCTCTACACTTCCTATATTCTCCCATCTCCCTCGCCTCCCCTCTTTCCCTTCCTTGACTCTACCCCTACACCTTCCCCTTCCTCACCCCCTTACCATTTCCTTGTTACCCCCCTTCCCCTGCTACACTACCCCTACACTTTCCCCATCACCCTTCTGCCCCCTCCTTCCCCCATCACCCTTCTGCCCCTTCCTTTCTTCCCCCCCATCATCCTGCCCCCCCTTCCCCCATCACCCTTCTGCCCCTTCCTTCCCCATCACCCTTCTGCCCCTTCCTTCCCCATCACACCTTCTGCCCCCTCCTTCCCCCATCACACCTTCTGCCCCCTCCTTCCCCCATAACCCATCTGCCCCCTCCTTCCCCCATCACCCTTCTGCCCCCTCCTTCCCCCATCACCCTTCTGCCCCCTCCTTCCCCCATCACCCTTCTGCCCCCTTCTTCCCCCACCACCCTCCTGCCCCCTCCTTCCCCATCACCCTTCTGCCCCTTCCTTCCCCCATCACCCTTCTGCCCCCTTCCTTCCCCCATCACCCTTCTGCCCCTTCCTTCCCCCATCACCCTTCTGCCCCTTCCTTCCCCCATCACCCATCTGCCCCTTCCTTCCCCCCACCACCCATCTGCCCCCTCCTTCCCCATCACCCTTCTGCCCCCTTCCTTCCCCCATCACCCTTCTGCCCCTTCCTTCCCCCATCACCCTTCTGCCCCTTCCTTCCCCCATCACCCATCTGCCCCTTCCTTCCCTCACCACCCATCTGCCCCCTCCTTCCCCCATCACCCTTCTGCCCCTTCCTTCCCCCATCACCCTTCTGCCCCCTCCTTCCCCCATCACCCATCTGCCCCCTCCTTCCCCCATCACCCTTCTGCCCCTTCCTTCCCCCATCACCCTCCTGCCCCTTCCTTCCCCCACCACCCATCTGCCCCCTCCTTCCCCCATCACCCTTCTGCCCCTTCCTTCCCCCACCACCCATCTGCCCCCTCCTTACCCCATCACCCATCTGTCCCCTCCTTCCCCCATCACCCATCTGTCCCCTCCTTCCCCATCACCCTTCTGCCCCTTCCTTCCCCCATCACCCATCTGCCCCCTCCTTCCCCCATCACCCATCTGCCCCCTTCCTTCCCCCACCACATATCTAAGCCCACATTTTGGCTTTCTCTTTCACTAACTTGATCAATCTCGACACAACAATAAAATCCTCGACTCAAAAGGCTTTACTTCATCACTCCTTTACTTACAAATCTATATAAACCATTTGATATATACAAATCTATATAAACCATTTGATATATACAAATCTATATAAACCATTTGATATATACAAATCTATATGAACCATTTGACGTATACAAATCTATATAAGCCATTTGATATATACAAATCTATATAAAACCATTTGATATACACAGATCTATATAAAGCCATTTGATATACACAGATCTATATAAAACCATTAGACATATACAAATCTATATAAACCATTTGATATAAACATTGAACAATAGACCCGCTAACCCCAAGCGGTCAACACGGAAAACACCATCAATAAGAGACGTGAGAATCTAAGACGAAGAAAAGCCCGAATTTGAGGGATTCAATTGTCTTCCTTAAACAGTTGGAGAATTCAAGCCAGATTTTGAGGGGTTCAATTGTCTTCCTTAAACAGTTGGAGAATTCAAGCCAGATTTTGAGGGGTTCAATTGTCTTCCCTAAACAGTTGGAGAATTCAAGCCAGATTTTGCGGGATTCAATTGTCTTCCTTAAACAGTTGGAGAATTCAAGCCAGATTTTGAGGGGTTCAATTGTCTTCCCTAAACAGCTGGAGAATTCAAGCCAGATTTTGAGGAATTCAATTGTCTTCCTTAATCAGTTGGAGAATTCAAGCCAGATTTTGAGGAATTCAATTGTCTTCCTTAATCAGTTGGAGAATTCAAGCCAGATTTTGAGGGGTTCAATTGTCTTCCTTAAACAGCTGGAGAATTCAAGCCAGATTTTGAGGGGTTCAATTGTCTTCCTTAAACAGTTGGAGAATTCAAGCCAGATTTTGAGGGGTTCAATTGTCTTCCTTAAACAGTTGGAGAATTCAAGACTTGTTATGTGTTGTGTCTTTCGTCCTCGACTCTATATAGAGATCCTTCTTCATCCCCCTTCCCCTCACCCCCCAACCCCCTACCCCTCACCCCCCAACCCCCTTCCCCTCACCCACCAACCCCCTTCCCCTCACCCCCCAACCCCTACCCCTCACCCCCCAACCCCCTCCCCCTCACCCCCCAACCCCCGTCCCCTCACCCCCACCCATTTCCCCTCACCCCCCAACCCCCTTCCCCTCACCCCCAACCCCCTTCCCCTCACCCCCAACCCCCTTCCCCTCACCCCCAACCCCCTTCCCCTCACCCCCCCAACCCCCTACCCCTCACCCCCCAACCCCCTTCCCCTCACCCCCAACCCCCTCCCCTCACCCCCCAACCCCCTTCCCCTCACCCCACCCCCTACCCCTCACCCCCCAACCCCCTTCCCCTCACCCCCAACCCCCTTCCCCTCACCCCCAACCCCCTCCCCCTCACCCCCCAACCCCCGTCCCCTCACCCCCACCCATTTCCCCTCACCCCAACCCCCTTCCCCTCACCCCCAACCCCTTCCCCTCACCCCCACCCACATCCCCTCACCCCAACCCCCCTTCCCCTCACCCCCAACCCCCTTCCCCTCACCCCCAACCCCTTCCCCTCACCCCCAACCCCCTTCCCCTCACCCCCAATCCCCTTCCCCTCACCCCCCCAACCCCCTTCCCCTCACCCCCAATCCCCTTCCCCTCACCCCCCAACCCCCTTCCCCTCACCCCCCACCCACTTCCCCTCACCCCCCAACCCCCTTCCCCCGTGTATAGAAAATATATGTGAAGAGGAGCCTAGAGTTGGACATGGCTTCTATGGCCAGGAGTTGACTCAACTGACTGACTGACTGAGGTGACTGACTCAACTGACTGACTGACTCACTCAAGCGACTGACTTAAATAATTGACTCAACTGACTGACTCAACTAATTGACCGACTCAACTGACTCAACTAATTGACCGACTCAACTGACTGACTCAACTGATTCAAGTGATTGACTCAATTGACTGACTCAACTGACTGATTCAAATGATTGATTCAACTGACTGACTCAACTGATTCAAATGATTGACTCAACCGACTGACTCAACTGACTGACTCAAGTGATTCAAATGATTGACTCAACCGACTGACTCAACTGACTGACTCAAGTGATTCAAATGATTGACTCAATTGAGTGACTCAACTGACTTACTCAACTGACTGACTCAACTGATTCAAATGATTGACTCAACCGACTGACTCAACTGACTGACTATCCTGACTGAAGTGACTGACTCAACTGACTGACTCAACTGACTGACTATCCTGACTGAAGTGACTGACTCAACTGACTGACTCAACTGACTGACTCAACTGATTCAAATGATTGACTCAACCGACTGACTCAACTGACTGACTCAACCTAGAGGGGACTCTATTCATATATGTCTCTCCACCCATCATGCCAGCTCCCCCCCCCCCCGCCGTTTATGTAATCGTTAAATAACATCATGTAATTATGAGGTCAAAGGTCAAGACTTGCTACGATACACACACACACACACACACACACACACACACACACCGCTACCCGGAGATCATTACGGTTAAACATTTCTTATCCGGACGGACTTTACGACCGGACGGGAGAGTCAGAAGCGACTGCCACATTTCGTAAAGCTTGAATAAGCTTGTTTATCCATTCTGACTCGTTCTGCCCGAGACGGTCGGCCGCTTTAGCTGACCCCCAGCTAAGCTGGAGGACTGGCTGAAGGGGAACAGATTTTGCCTCTCGAAGTATATATATATATATATATATATATATATATATATATATATATATATATATATATATATATATATATACATATGTACATAATTCATACTTGCTGCCTTTATTCAATCCCATCGCCACCCCGCCACACGCGCGAGGTAGCGCTAGGAAACGACAACAAAGGCCCCATTCGTTCACACTCAGTCTCTAGCTGTCATGTAATAATGCACCGAAACCACAGCTCCCTTTCCATATCCAGGCTCCACAAAACTTTCCATGGTTTACCCCAGACGCTGCACATGCCCTGGTTCAATCCATTGACAGCACGTTCACCCCCGGATACCGCATCGTTCCAATTCAATCTATTACTTGCACGCCTTTCACCCTCCTGCATGTTCAGTCCCCAATCGCTCAAAATCTTTTTCACTCCATCTTTCCACCTCCAATTTGGTCTCCCACTTCTCCTCGTTCCCTCCACCTACGACATATATATCCTCTTGGTCAATCTTTCCTCACTCATTCTCTCCATCTGACCAAACCATTTCAACACACCCTCTTCTGCTATCTCAACCACACTATTTTTATTACCACACATCTCTCTTACCCTTTCATTACTGACTCGATCAAACCACCTCACACCACATATTGTCCTCAAACATTTCATTTCCAACACATTCACCCTCCTCCGCCCAACCTTATCTACAGCCCACGCCTCGCAACCATATAACATTTTTGGAACCACTATTCCTTCAAACATACCCACTTTTGCTTTTCGAGATAATGTTCTCGCCTTCCACACATTCTTCAACGCTCCCAGAACCTTCGCCCCCTCCCCCACCCCGTGACTCACTTCCGCTTCCATGGTTCCATCCGCTGCCAAATCCACTCCCAGATATCTAAAACACTTCACTTCCTCCAGTTTTTCTCCATTCAAACTAACCTCCCAATTGACTTGTCCCTCAACCCTACTGTACCTAATAACCTTGCTCTTATTCACATTTACTCTCAGCTTTCTTCTTTCACACATTTTACCAAACTCAGTCACCAGCTTCTGTAGTTTCTCACCCGTATCAGCCAACAGCGCTGTAGCATCAGCGCACAACAACTGACACTTCCTAAGCCCTCTTAGCCACAACAGACTGCATACTTGACGTTCTCTCCAAAACTCTTGTATTCACCTCTCTATCAACCCCATCCATAAACAAGTTAAACAACCATGGAGACATCACGCACCCCTGCCGCAAACCAACATTCACTGAGAAACAATCACTTTCCTCCCTTCCTACACGTACACATGCCTTACATCCTCGATAAAGATTTTTCACTGCTTCTAACAACTTACCTCCCACACCACATATTCTTAATACCTTCCACAGAGCATCTCTATCAACTCTATCATATGTCTTCTCCAGATCCATAAATGCTACAAACAAATCCATTTGCTTTTCTAAGTATTTCTCACATACATTCTTCAAAGCAAACACTTGATCCACACATCTTCTACCACTTCTGTCGACAATGAAGAACACATCAAGGAGCTTCTATAAGCCCTGATGTTCACGTATGAACTTAAATCGAAGAACAGAATCACATCTATGATGTGCAGAGTAAAGGCTAAGAATGGTAGATTCATCGCCATGTCTACGAAGAACCTATCACTCTGGACTTTTACATCATCAGAGCGTTGGTAGGGCGACACAAAATGCCCTTGTTGATACCCCCTAAGGCCATCCAAGGCCATACAAGGCCATCCAACACCAAGAGCAACGGAGGAACACGTCCTACAGAGGATGGTGTGTGGGATGGATTGGACCCAGCTCATGAGGTTAGACGAGGACGCCTCACTAGTCATGGCTCAGAGACGGGTTGAAGAAGGGGAGGTTCTTCTTCTGCAGGAGAAGCGATCGTATGGACCAAATCGTGAGTCATTAAACCTTCAAGAGTTTGTGATCGATCAAGACGAGAAAATCTCCTTAAACAGAAGCAATAGAGATGAACTCAGGTACCAGCTAAGGACGATATAACCCTCTTGAAACAGGACTCGATCTCATACTTTATGAAGTCAGTCAGCTCCTCCTGCATACTGGGTCTCAGGTTTCACATTATCCTAGAGTACTGTGAGCAGACGTGATGTCTTCTACCATAAGAACCCCATGGTAGGTAGACGTTTTCTACCACAAGAACCCCATGGTAGGTAGACGTCTTCTACCACAAGAACCCTATAGTGGGTAGACGTCTTCTACCACAAGAACCCCATGGTAGGTGGACGTCTTCTACCACAAGAACCCCATGGTGGGTAGACGTCTTCTACCACAAGAACCCCATGGTATTTAGACGTCTTCTACCACAAGAACCCCATGGTAGGTGGACGTCTTCTACCACAAGAACCCCATGGTGGGTAGACGTCTTCTACCACAAGAACCCCATGGTGGGTAGACGTCTTCTACCACAAGAACCCCATGGTAGGTAGACGTCTTCTACCACAAGAACCCCATGGTAGGTAGACGTCTTCTACCACAAGAACCCCATGGTGGGTAGACGTCTTCTACCACAAGAACCCCATGGTAGGTAGACGTCTTCTACCACAAGAACCCCATGGTAGGTAGACGTCTTCTACCACAAGAACCCCATGGTAGGTAGACGTCTTCTACCACAAGAACCCCATGGTGGGTAGACGTCTTCTACCACAAGAGCCCCATGGTGGGTAGACGTCTTCTACCACAAGAACCTCATGGTAGGTAGACGTCTTCTACCACAAGAACCCCATGGTAGGTAGACGTCTTCTACCACAAGAACCCCATGGTAGGTAGACGTCTTCTACCATAAGGGCATGGCCATAACTCTACTTTAATCTACTCTCACTATACAAATCATGACAGCAAAACCCATGGCTCTTGGGATAAGGTAACAACTCACCCTACAGTTAGTCGAAGCAGTTTGCATTTGGGAGAAGAAGCCAGTTATTCAACACACACAACAACGGGTAACACAGGAGTTTAAGGTTGTAATCTCAAGAACCATCGATGCCTTAGTGACTCTACAGAACACATCTGGAGAGAACGCATGACACCCCCTTCCCCACAACACACAGACACACACACACACACACACACACACACACACACACACACACACACACACACATCTCACATGACCAAATTTGCATGCAGTGACCCCACGACCTCATCATGTTCCTCCTCTCCACACACTGCAGTATACTGCTTGAGAAATCATACCTTCAGCATAGCGTGGTATGCTGCCTTCAATAACATATCAATAACGCTCTAATATGCTGCACTGGGTCATCAACATATTGCAGATACTACATCGAAACCATATCATTGACACGGTGATATGCTGCACTGAAACAATGTCTTTAACAGCACGGTATGCTGCACACAAGGCCATGTCATCATTAACACAACACGTCATGCTGCACTGAGAATAATGCCAGCATTTACTCAAGCATTTATTTGGGGGTTTTAATGACGACGGAAGAGGTTAATTGCTCCAGAGCATTATGATATCATAAGGCTTTCCCCCCCACTCACTCATATTGCGATGGCTCGAGCCAGAGGGTGTGAGGCAAAGAGTGGTAGTGTTTGTATGAGGTATATGATTTATATGATGAATGCCAACCAGGGTAAGTGTAAGTGTAAGTGTGTAGGAAATGACCTGACTTTCCACTTCATATCCTGCTGTTCATGACGACATTTGAGTCGTGTTTACACAAGCTGGTGACAACATACGCTAGCCTGGTTTCAAGGGATTTAAAGTAGGGCAGGGTTCATTTGGTCAGGTTATGAAGGCTCTTACACTAGTCAAAATGGATATATGTATATATATATATATATATATATATATATATATATATATATATATATATATATATATATATATATATATATATCCTTTCTTGAATCTCCCCTGATGATGTGATTATTACACGAAAGTGCACTTGGGAACTTATCATGTTTCATTTTCCCCGTGGACTCATAGGAATATATATATATATATATATATATATATATATATATATATATATATATATATATATATATATATATATATATATATATATAAAGTTATATTAACGGTGGTATAAGGGTTAATTAGAGCAAATTAGATATCTGAAGATTATCTCCAATCTTTGAATATTCTCGCCATAGCGTATTTAAGGCGAGGGGACTTGTGATTAAGTTGATGGGATCAGATCAAGTTTATCTTGGCATTAATGTCCCAGATCCAGATCGGCGTCGCAGACATATACACACGGGATTGTGGCCCTTACGTTCGCCTGGAGACACGACGTATACGTGGGGATAAATGGCCCCTAGCCTTTGACAAGGCCAGTGAGGGTAAGGTTAAAGGCTTCGTTCGGGTCATTACACCAGAGTGAGCGGGGGTGACACTGGTGAGACAGAGAGAGAGAGAGAGAGAGAGAGAGAGAGAGAGAGAGAGAGAGAGAGAGAGAGAGAGAGAGAGAGAGAGAGTAGATACACGACCCCACAATTAGTGGCTGAAGATGTATGTTGGTAAATCTATCGGCTTTCGAGTCACCTCAAGAGGGGCTTCGACTCCCTCCCAGGGAGACTCACACAGTATCATATGATGCTTGTCCATCAAGTGTCGGGGTGGTGTAGTATGATAATGCTCTCTCTCTCTCTCTCTCTCTCTCTCTCTCTCTCTCTCTCTCTCTCTCTCTCTCTCTCTCATCATCATCATCATCATCATCATACAGAACCTGGTCATTGGTCACGTGTGGCCAGGTGTTTCTTCAGCATCTTTTCCCCTAAGTGTCATTGCTGGCTCCAGGTAAAGAACCTTACCTCTTCCTTCTTCTTCCGTCTCCTCTTCTCCTCCTCCTCCTCCTCCTTCTTCCATTTCCTCATATCCTTCTTATTCTCCATTATCCTCGTTATGTCTCCATCATTTACCACCACGTCCCCCAGTTGCCCATTCACCTTCCATCTCAGAATGGATATCTTCCCTCACTGTCTCTCTCCCTGTGGACGAGTCTGTCTTTAAATATGTCTCAGAAATGGGAAAGTCTTTCTCAACGCTGCTGATGTGTCTCATGTCTCTATCTCTCACATGTCTCGTATCTCTTGTCGTCTTTGTTGTCTCTTTGTCTCTACGATTTTGTCTCGGGGTCTCGATTTTGTTTTCTAAGTCGCATTCACGACTATATCTTCTCCTCGAATCATCTCTTGCCTTCTCTCCCCTTTCCTCCTCCTCTTCTTCTTCCTCCTCTTCCTTCTCCTCCTCCTCTTCTTCTTCCTCCTCCTCCTGTGCCTTCCCTCCTACCATCCTCCTGTCTACCACCACACACGTCTGTCTGTCTCCACATCTCCCGTCCCCGTCATAAACAAACGCACACTTAAGATTCACTTTTCTATTCTCTTTTACCAGCAACTTAACTTCCTCATTCCACCACCCACTACCCTGTCTCATTTGTCCACTTCCCACTTCCCGTGTGCCAAACATTTTCTCTCGTAAATGTAAACAGTGTTTTCCTAAATACCTCTCAGTTCCCTAGCTTCACTTTTTTTATGGTCTCTGCTTTTGCCATTCCGCACTCAATCTCTCTTAGTGTCTCTTCTTATGAGCGTTTTTTTTCCTGTACTCAACTAAGCTAACTCTCATAGCCATATTCTTACCCATATCACTTCCTCTCTTCTGAAAGCCCCTACAGATCTTCACTCTCGCCTCCACTAAGTAACAACTAGGCCTCTGCCCCTCTCAGCACCATCACATCCAAGAATCTCTCCTTTACACGCCTATCAATTTGTACATTCTCGAATAATGCCAGCTCTTCATCACCCCTAGTTGTCCACGTATATCTCTCTTTAAACCAGTTATTCATCAATTAAGCCATTTACTATTTTCATTCGAATTTCTAAGCACCATATGCTCCTCCCTTAAGTCATATCCTCAATTGTTACATTATCCACTTCTGCATTCACAACATTCATCACTGATTCTCGATCCCTCACACCAAACTTGCTGATAAACCCAAAACACTCGACCCTCTTTCTCACTCCTCTTGTATCCAGGTGCATAAGCACTGATAATCACTCACCTCTCACAATACACTCGCATTCCACACACATCTGTCTGAAGTTTACATCCTTACACTCCTTTACTTATTCCCACAACTCCTGCTTCAGTAGGAGTGCTACTCCATCCTTAGCACTCGCCCTCACACTAACACCTGACTTTACCACAGAGACATTCCTAAACCATTCTTCCTCCTCCCCCTTGAGCTTTGTTTCACTCAGAGCCAAAACATCCAGGTTCCTTTCCTCGAACATACTACCTATCTCTCCTTTCTTCTCATCTTGGTTACATCCACACACATTCAGACAACTTAATCTGAGCCTTTAAAGAAGATGAGCGCTCCTCCCTTGGCTCCTTCTTCTGTTCCAGCTTTGCGAAATTAAAATACAATGAGGGGAGGGTTTCCAGCCCCAACTTCCGCCACCCTATAGGGCCTTCTACAGCACGCAGAAAATGCATGGAAAGTGTTTTCTCATTGATGGAGTGAAAAAGATTTTGAGCGATCGGGGCCTGAACATACAGGGGGGTGAGAGGCGTGCAAGAAATAAAGTGAATTGGAACGATGTCGTATACCAGGGTCGACGTGCTGTCAATGGATTGAACCAGGGCATGTGAAGCGTCTGTGGTAAACCATGGAAAGGTCTGTGGAGGTTGGATGTGGATAGGGAGCTGTGGTTTCGGTGCATTAGACATGACAGCTAAAGACTGAGCGTTGGGTAGCGTCAGGAATGGATGAAAGCAAGCAAGTATGAATATGTCCATGCGCATGTATGTAATATCTGCTTAATGTATGTGTATGCATGTATATGTTGATATATATATATATATATATATATATATATATATATATATATATATATATATATATATATATATATATATATATATATATGTATGTATGTAGGCTTTTATGTATTTATATGTGTATATGAGTGGATGGGCCATTCTGTTTCCTGGCGCTACGTCGCTGACGCTGGAAACAGCGATTATGTATAATAAATAAATAACATATATACCTTTAAACTCACATCCCGTTCTCTTCATAAAAGACGCATCTCAATGGATTTCAGGTCCAGATCCAATAAATAATTCTGCTTTGCTGTATCCATCTTGCTCCAAAAGAATCAGATATCTTTAACTTGAAAGTTCAAAAGGTTCTCAACCACAGGGATCTGTATCACACCCTCTTCCACATATACCTTTTTTTTTCTCCTCCCCCTTCCCCCGTTCCATCTTCTTTCTCTCCCATTTTCTTTCCCCGGCTTTTATCTCCTCCGATCAAAAACACGAACTGGTATTTTCTTTCTCATATATTCCTTTGATGTTTTCATATTAACACATCACGAATGTTTTACTTTGAGCAGAGATGTACTTTTCTTTCCCCCATCTCGATATATTTTTCCCTTTCCCTATTAGATATGTATATATATATATATTTTTTTCCTCCGTTATTTTCCTTTTCGTCAAAACTAATTTTTATGGATTTTTTTTCCCTCTGGCGGAAAAAATCGTCACTAGGGTGTTTGTGTTCGTGTCCTGGGTCGTCGTCAGGAGGGTAGGGTCCTGGGTCGTCGTCAGGAGGGTAGGGGTCCTGGGTCGTCGTCAGGAGGGTAGGGGTCCTGGGTCGTCGTCAGGAGGGTAGGGTCCTGGGTCGTCGTCAGGAGGGTAGAGCCCTGGGTCGTCGTCAGGAGGGTAGGGGCCCTGGGTCGTCGTCAGGAGGGTTGGGGTCCTGGGTCGTCGTCAGGAGGGTTGGGGTCCTGGGTCGTCGTCGGGAGGGTAGGGGGCTGTGTCGCCGTCAGGAGGCCCTGGGTTACCGTCAGGAGGCCCTGGGTTACCGTCAGGAGGAGGGTAAGGCCCTTAAAAGGACGGATATTAATCTCAAAATCCCCAAAGGGGACTCCAAAAATGGAGACTCAAATCCCCAAAATGAACTCCCAACATACCTTCACGATAGTATATGGGTGTACGACCCTTTTTGACCCTACGACAGTACGACTGTCCAGTACGACGGCACGACCCTTGAAGCACAGGAGTACGACCATTGGAGCACGACGGTACGGCTTGACGTACGTTTGAAGGCCCCCCCTTTGGCCGTGCCAAACCCCGCTACAATGGTCTGGCGCTTGAGTACGACGGTAGAGCACGGCAGTACGACCCCTGGGTACGGCAGCACGACTATCTGGGAACTACGCGACGTACCGCCGTGCTTATCAAAGACCTTATCGTCGTACTCAGAGGTGGGTCTTACGTGCTCAAGGGCCGTACCCTGACGCTCAAGATACGTGCTGTCGTAAAAGGGCCGTACAGTCGTACTCAAGGGCCGTACAGTCGTACTCAAGGGCCGTACAGTCGCCCTCAAGGGTTTTACCGTCGTACTCATGGGCCTTACAGTCGCCCTTAAGGGTCGTACCGTCGTACTCAAGGGCCGTAAAGTCGCGCCCAAGGGTCGTACCGTCGCACTCAAGGACCGTAAACCGCACTCAAGGGCCATACCGTCGTACTCAAGGGCCATACCGTCGCACTCAAGGGCCATACCGTCGCACTCAAGGGCCATAACGTCGCACTCAAGGGCCATACCGTCGCACTCAAGGGCCATACCGTCGCACTCAAGGGCCGTTCAGTCGCCCTCAAGGGTCGTACCGTCGTACTCAAAGGCCTTATCAGTACAAGCTTATCTACAGACGCGAAATTCTCTCTGCTTATCTCCAAAGACTTTCATTCGTTATCTGTGTCTTTGTTGTGTTTATTTTTTGGATATATCTCTTTTGTCTTTGTTATTCGTTGTTTGTTATTCGTTGTCTTTGCAATGTCCTTCTGTGTGTGTGTGTGTGTGTGTGTGTGTGTGTGTGTGTGTGTGTGTGTTTGTGTGTGTGTGTTTGTGTGTGTGTGTGTGTGTTTGTGTGTGTGTGTGTGTGTGTGTGTGTGTGTGTGTTTGTGTGTGTGTGTGTGTGTGTGTGTTTGTGAGTGTGTGTGTGTGTGTGTGTGTGTGTGTGTGTGTGTGTGTGTGTACAAGCTCCTTACATATGATGATTTAAATCTCCTTGTCTAAGCAATTAGGAGGTAATTAGCAATTAACAAGAGGCTTGTTTGAAGCGAGTTAAAAGGCTTGTTAGAGAAGCTAATTGGTTAAAAGGCACTTCGAAGGTAAT
Organism: Panulirus ornatus; assembly: GCF_036320965.1. Lineage (NCBI taxonomy): Eukaryota > Metazoa > Arthropoda > Malacostraca > Decapoda > Palinuridae > Panulirus > Panulirus ornatus. The sequence goes on along the minus strand of NC_092288.1, from coordinate 22,881,258 downwards.
TAGAGTTTAGTTATGGGCTAAGTAGATGTGGTTAAAAGGCTCTTTAGACGTAGTTAAAAGGCTCGTTAGATGTAATTAAAAGGCTCGTTAGACGTAGTGAAAAGGCTCGTTAGACGTAGATAAAAGGCTCTTTGTAGACACTAGTTCGCCTTTTTTTGTTAGCATAAAAATCTAGGTGTAGCGTTAACTTCACCCTTCGAAATTCGACCTAAAGTTCCAATGTTTTGAAATATACGAAGCGGTCTGTAAATACATCCTTGATATCCACTATTTAATCCCCCATTTATCAATTACTTGTAAGAAGTAAACATATCAGAAAATATGATAACTAGAGACTGAATGTGAACGAATGGGGCCCTTTTGGTCTGTTTTCTTCCTGGCGCTACCTCGGTAAAGGAGGGGGTGGCGATGCTGCTTTCCTGCGGGGCGGGGTAGCGACGAGAATGGATGAAGGCAAGCAAGTATGAATATGAGCATGTGTATGTATGTGATATCTGTGTATGTATATATATATATATATATATATATATATATATATATATATATATATATATATATATATATATATATATATGTTGATATGTATATGTATGTAAATGTGCGTATGTGGGCATATACGTACATATATGTTTACATGAGTGGATGGGCCGTTCTTCGTCTGTTTCCTGGCGCTACATCGGTAAAGCGGGAAACAGCGATTAGGTATAATAAGAATAATGAAAAAAAATTCACAGTTTAAACGCTCTCGCCAGTTACTGCCCCCTAACCCCCCTTTTTGGAATAAATTTACAAATTCAATTCACTCGTCCAACGGAACAGAATAAATTGCTTTAGAAATATTAACAGGATGGAACCCATACATTTTGAACAGACTGTAAACAACGCAATGGTTTAATTTACAGTGTGATTTACAGTTTAATTTACAGTTACTTTACAGTTCGACTGATGTTTCCCAGTGAAAGGATAGGAGGAGGTTATTTACGGTACGATACAATACAATACAATACAATATAATACGATACAATACAATACAACACAATACAATACGATACAATACAATACAATACAATTCAATACAACACAAAACATTACAATACAATGCAATACAATAAAATACGATTCAATACAATACAATACAATTCAATACATCACAATACATTACAATGCAATGCAATACAATACAACACATTACAATACAATACAATACGATACAATACAATACAATACAATACGATACAATACAATGCAATACAACACAATACAATACGATACAGTACAATACAATACAATTCAATACAACACAAAACATTATAATAAAATACAATACAATAAAATACGATTCAATACAATACAATACAATTCAATACATCACAATACATTACAATGCAATGCAATACAATACAACACATTACAATACAATACAATACAATACGATACAATACAATACAATTCAATACAAAGCCCAGAAGCCCAGAAAAGACTCGAGTTCTCTAAAAGGCCCTTAGGCCAATGGCCAATGGGGATTCCCAAAAGAGTTCCCGAAATGGCCAATGGCCAATGGGGATTCCCAAAAGAGTTCCCGAAATGGCCAATGGCCAATGGGGATTCCCAAAAGAGTTCCCGAAATGGCCAATGGCCAATGGGGATTCCCAAAAGAGTTCCCGAAATGGCCAATGGCCAATGGGGATTCCCAAAAGAGTTCCTGAAAAGGCCAATGGCCAATGGGGATTCCCAAAAGAGTTCCCGAAATGGCCAATGGCCAATGGGGATTCCCAAAAGAGTTCCCGAAATGGCCAATGGCCAATGGGGATTCCCAAAAGAGTTCCCGAAATGGCCAATGGCCAATGGGGATTCCCAAAAGAGTTCCCGAAATGGCCAATGGCCAATGGGGATTCCCAAAAGAGTTCCCGAAATGGCCAATGGCTAATGGGGATTCCCAAAAGAGTTCCCGAAATGGCCAATGGCCAATGGGGATTCCCAAAAGAGTTCCCGAAATGGCCAATGGCTAGTGATGTTCCCAAAGGACATCCTGCAAGAGCAGATGTGCTTTGTGTTCTCCAGATAGCAGAAGAGAAGGAAGAACAGATGACAGGAGACCTGAGGGTCTATGACCAGGTTATCTGCTGGGGGGACATGACTTCTTAATGTATTCATGTCTCTATGATGTAAAAATGACGATATATATATATATATATATATATATATATATATATATATATATATATATATATATATATATATATATATATATATACTGAGTACAGAATGGAAAAAGGTGAGAACAAAGGAGGTAAGGGGAGTGAGGGAGGAATGGGATGTATTTAGGGAAGCAGTGATGGATTGTGCAAAAGATGCTTGTGGCATGAGAAGTGGAGGAGGTGGGTTGATTAGAAAGGGTAGTGAGTGGTGGGATGAAGAAGTAAGAGTATTAGTGAAAGAGAAAAGAGAGGCATTTGAACGATTTTTGCAGGGAAAAAATGCAAATGAGTGGGAGATGTATAAAAGAAAGAGGCAGGAGGTCAAGAGAAAGGTGCAAGAGGTGAAAAAGAGGGCAAATGAGAGTTGGGGTGAGAGAGTATCATTAAATTTTAGGGAGAATAAAAAGATGTTTTGGAAGGGGGTAAATAAAGTGCGTAATACAAGGGAGCAAATGGGAACTTCAGTGAAGGGGGCTAATGAGGAGGTGATAACAAGTAATGGTGATGTGAGAAGGAGATGGAGTGAGTATTTTGAAGGTTTGTTGAATGTGTTTGATGATAGAGTGGCAGATATAGGGTGTTTTGGTCGAGGTGGTGTGCAAAGTGAGAGGGTTAAGGAAAATGATTTGGTAAACAGAGAAGAGGTAGTAAGAGCTTTGCGGAAGATGAAAGCCGGCAAGGCAGCGGGTTTGGATGGTATTGCTGTGGAATTTATTAAGAAAGGGGGTGACTGTATTGTTGACTAGTTGGCAAGGTTATTTAATGTATGTATGACTCATGGTGCGTGCTTGAGGAATGGCGGAATGCTTGCATAGTGCTACTGTACAAAGGCAAAGGGGATAAGATTGAGTGCTAAAATTACAGAGGTATAAGTTTGTTGAGTATTCCTGGTAAATTATATGGGAGGGTATTGATTGAGAGGATGAAGGCATGTACAGAGCATCAGATTGGGGAAGAGCAGTGTGGTTTCAGAAGTGGTAGAGGATGTGTGGATCAGGTGTTTGCTTTGAAGAATGTATGTGAGAAATACTTAGAAAAGCAAATGGATTTGTATGTAGCATTTGTGGATCTGGAGAAGGCATATGATAGAGTTGACAGAGATGCTCTGTGCAAGGTATTAAGAATATATGGTGTGAGAGGCAAGTTGTTAGAAGCAGTGAAAAGTTTTTATCGAGGATGTAAAGCATGTGTACGTGTAGGAAGAGAGGAAAGTGATTGGTTCTCAGTGAATGTAGGTTTGCGGCAGGGGTGTGTGATGTCTCCATGGTTGTTTAATTTGTTATGGATGGGGTTGTTAGGAAGGTGAATGCAAGAGTTTTGGAAATAGAGGCAAGTATGCAGTCTGTTGTGGATGAGAGAGCTTGGGAAGTGAGTCAGTTGTTGTTCGCTGATGATACAGCGCTGGTGGCTGATTCATGTGAGAAACTGCAGAAGCTGGTGACTGAGTTTGGTAAAGTATGTGAAAGAAGAAAGCTGAGAGTAAATGTGAATAAGAGCAAGGTTATTAGGTACAGTAGGGTTGAGGGTCAAGTTAATCGGGAGGAAAGTTTGAATGGAGAAAAACTGGAGGAAGTGAAGTGTTTTAGATATCTGGGAGTGGATTTGGCAGCGAATGGAACCATGGAAGCGGAAGTGAATCATAGGGTGGGGGAGGGGGTGAAAGTTCTAGGAGCCTTGAAGAATGTGTGGAAGTCGAGAACATTATCTCGGAAAGCAAAAATGGGTATGTTTGAAGGAATAGTGGTTACAACAATGTTATATGGTTGCGAGGCGTGGGCTATAGATAGAGTTGTGCGGAGGAGGGTGGATGTGCCGGAAATGAGATGTTTGAGGACAATGTGTGGTGTGAGATGGTTTGATCGAGTAAGTAATAATAGGATTAGAGAGATGTGTGGTAATAAAAAGAGTGTGGTTGAGAGAGCAGAAGAGGGTGTTTTGAAATGGTTTGGTCACATGGAGAGAATGAGTGAGGAAGGATTGACCAAGAGGATATATGTGTCAGAGGTGGAGGAAACGAGGAGAAGTGGGAGACCAAATTGGAAGTGGAAAGATGGAGTGAAAAAGATTTTGAGTGATCGGGGCCTGAACATGCAGGAGGGTGAAAGGCATGCAAGGAATAGAGTGAATTGGAACGATGTGGTATACCGGAGTCGACGTGCTGTTAATGGATTGAACCAGTGCATGTGAAGCGTTTGGGGTAAGCCATGGAAAGTTGTGTGGGGCCTGGATGTGGAAAGGGAGCTGTGGTTTCGGTGTATTATGACATGACAGCTAGAGACTGAGTGTGAACGAATGTGGCCTTTGTTGCCTTTTCCTAGCAATACCCCGCACACATGAAGGGGGAGGGGTTTTTTATTTCATGTGTGGCGAGGTGGCGATGGGAATGAATAAAGGCAGACAGTATGAATTACGTACATGTGTATATATGTATATGTCTGTGTGTGTATATGCATGTATACTTTGAGATGTATAGGCATGTATATTTACGTGTGTGGACGTGTATGTATATACATGTGTATGTGGGTGGGTTGTGCCATTTCTTTCGTCTGCTTCCTTGCGCTGCCTCACTAACGCGGGAGACAGCGACAAAGCAAAATAAATAAATATATATATAAATACGATCAGTACGAAGTATAAACACGCGGGCGAGGAGGTGATGTGATAAAAGGTCAGAGGTTAAATGTCGGCAGAAGTCAACCCCTTGAGCACGACCCTTGAGCACGACCCTTGAGCACGACGGAAACGACCCGTGGGCTTCAGTGGCGTGGAGTGACCTTTGACCTGATCCTGATAGGTCAGGCCAAAGGTCACGACGCCATACCCAAGGGTTGTATACCGTTGATATGTATATGTATGTGTATATGTATGTGTATTTGCGTGTATGAGAATCTGTGGATACTTATGTGTGTATATGAGTGAATGGGCCGTTCTTCGTCTGTTTCCTGGCGCTACCTCGCTGACTCGGGAAACGGCAATGAAGTATGATAAAAGAGAATAAGATAGATCGATAGATAGGGAGAGAGAGAGAGAGAGAGAGAGAGAGAGAGAGAGAGAGAGAGAGAGAGAGAGAGAGAGAACTCTGCTTTCAGAGGTTAGGAATCTAACTTCAAAGACCTTAGAATATTCACCTGGGGGTGAAGGGACAATGTATTTGGAATATCAGAAAGTCTTCGAATCAGGGATCTATTACAGTGGCTCTGTAAGGGATGGGATACAGGACCCAGAGCCACTGGGAATATCAAAATGTCATACACATTGACAGGGGGTTTGGAGGTGCCTTCTAGCCAATGTGGCTAGTTCTATCTATCGTATTGGGGGAGGGGTCAGCAGAGGGCTTGGAGGGGGGGGCAGCCTTGCCTTCTCCCTCCCCCTCCAAAGGTGCGGTGGGGGGGGGGGGGGGTTGGGTTGGAGGGGTGTTGGCGACCTACGCGTCAACCCAAAAACTAACAGTTTCATCAGGCCTGACCCCCCCTCATCAGGCCTGACCCCCCCTCATCAGGCCTGACCCCCCTTATCTATCTAACCTATCTATTACACAAACGCTGCCGTGTTATCCCTTATCTTTTTTTTAGTACTAAGTACAAGACACACCGCTAAAATACCTGTGTCCATTTTCAGATCATGTTCTGAAAAGCCCTAATTCGCTAACTCAAATAACCATCCAACATGAAATTTTTTTTTATCTAATGGGCGTCAGCCAATTAAATTTGGGCTACATGAAATAAGTTTTTATTTTTCGGATCAAAAATCATAAGATTAAGAAACCTCGAGACGACATACCATATAGATGACCTCAGCTGAAATAACATTACATCAATATCTTCCATCTCTTTCATACATCAATATCTTCCATCTCTTTCATACATCAATATCTTCCATCTCTTTCATACATCAATATCTTCCATCTCTTTCATACATCAATATCTTCCATCTCTTTCATACATCAATATCTTCCATCTTCTTCATACATCAATATCTTCCATCTCTTTCATACATCAATATCTTCCATCTCTTTCATACATCAATATCTTCCATCTCTTTCATACATCAATATCTTCCATCTCTTTCATACATCAATATCTTCCATCTCTTTCATACATCAATATCTTCCATCTCTTTCATACATCAATATCTTCCATCTTCTTCATACATCAATATCTTCCATCTCTATACATCAATATCTTCCATCTCTATACATCAATATCTTCCATCTCTTTCATACATCAATATCTTCCATCTTCTTCATACATCAATATCTTCCATCTCTTTCATACATCAATATCTTCCATCTCTTTCATACATCAATATCTTCCATCTTCTTCATACATCAATATCTTCCATCTCTTTCATACATCAATATCTTCCATCTCTTTCATACATCAATATCTTCCATCTCTTTCATACATCAATATCTTCCATCTCTTTCATACATCAATATCTTCCATCTTTTTCATACATCAATATCTTCCATCTCTTTCATACATCAATATCTTCCATCTCTTTCATACATCAATATCTTCCATCTCTTTCATACATCAATATCTTCCATCTCTACACATCAATATCTTCCATCTCCTTCATACATCAATATCTTCCATCTCTTTCATACATCAATATCTTCCATCTCTTTCATACATCAATATCTTCCATCTCTATACATCAATATCTTCCATCTCTTTCATACATCAATATCTTCCATCTCCTTCATACATCAATATCTTCCATCTCTATACATCAATATCTTCCATCTCTATACATCAATATCTTCCATCTCTATACATCAATATCTTCCATCTCATTCAGTGGATGATCTTTACATTCTTCCCTTCCTCTTCTTGGCTCTCGCCAAAGTCTGGAAGTATCTATAAACAAAGCCTTGAGGAGAAAAAACGCTTCTGGATCCTTCATGACGGATTGGACTTCTGGACCCTACATGACGGATTGGACTTCTGGATCGTACATGACGGATTGGACTTCTGGACCCTACATGACGGATTGGACTTCTGGACCCTACATGACGGATTGGACTTCTGGATCCTTCATGACGGATTGGACTTCTGGATCCTACATGACGGATTGGACTTCTGGACCCTACATGACGGATTGGACTTCTGGACCCTACATGACGGATTGGACTTCTGGATCCTTCATGACGGATTGGACTTCTGGATCCTACATGACGGATTGGACTTCTGGACCCTACATGACGGATTGGACTTCTGGATCCTTCATGACGGATTGGACTTCTGGATCCTACATGACGGATTGGACTTCTGGACCCTACATGACGGATTGGACTTCTGGATCCTTCATGACGGATTGGACTTCTGGATCCTACATGACGGATTGGACTTCTGGACCCTACATGACGGATTGGACTTCTGGATCGTACATGACGGATTGGACTTCTGGACCCTACATGACGGATTGGACTTCTGGACCCTACATGACGGATTGGACTTCTGGATCCTTCATGACGGATTGGACTTCTGGACCCTACATGACGGATTGGACTTCTGGATCGTACATGACGGATTGGACTTCTGGACCCTACATGACGGATTGGACTTCTGGACCCTACATGACGGATTGGACTTCTGGATCCTTCATGACGGATTGGACTTCTGGATCCTACATGACGGATTGGACTTCTGGACCCTACATGACGGATTGGACTTCTGGATCGTACATGACGGATTGGACTTCTGGACCCTACATGACGGATTGGACTTCTGGACCCTACATGACGGATTGGACTTCTGGATCCTTCATGACGGATTGGACTTCTGGATCCTACATGACGGATTGGACTTCTGGATCCTACATGACGGATTGGACTTCTGGATCCTACATGACGGATTGGACTTCTGGATCCTACATGACGGATTGGACTTCTGGATCGTACATGACGGATTGGACTTCTGGATCGTACATGACGGATTGGACTTCTGGATCCTACATGACGGATTGGACTTCTGGATCCTACATGACGGATTGGACTTCTGGATCCTACATGACGGATTGGACTTCTGGATCCTACATGACGGATTGGACTTCTGGATCCTACATGACGGATTGGACTTCTGGATCGTACATGACGGATTGGACTTCTGGATCCTACATGACGGATTGGACTTCTGGATCCTACATGACGGATTGGACTTCTGGATCCTTCATGACGGATTGGACTTCTGGATCCTTCATGACGGATTGGACTTCTGGATCCTTCATGACGGATTGGACTTCTGGATCCTACATGACGGATTGGACTTCTGGATCCTACATGACGGATTGGACTTCTGGATCCTACATGACGGATTGGACTTCTGGATCCTACATGACGGATTGGACTTCTGGATCCTTCATGACGGATTGGACTTCTGGATCCTTCATGACGGATTGGACTTCTGGATCCTACATGACGGATTGGACTTCTGGATCCTACATGACGGATTGTACTTCTGGATCCTTCATGACGGATTGGACTTCTGGATCCTACATGACGGATTGGACTTCTGGATCCTACATGACGGATTGGACTTCTGGATCCTACATGACGGATTGGACTTCTGGATCCTTCATGACGGATTGGACTTCTGCATCGTACATGACGGATTGGACTTCTGGATCCTACATGACGGATTGGACTTCTGGATCCTACATGACGGATTGGACTTCTGGATCCTACATGACGGATTGGACTTCTGGATCCTACATGACGGATTGGACTTCTGGATCCTACATGACGGATTGGACTTCTGGATCCTACATGACGGATTGGACTTCTGGATCCTACATGACGGATTGGACTTCTGGATCCTTCATGACGGATTGGACTTCTGGATCCTTCATTACGGATTGGACTTCTGGATCCTACATGACGGATTGGACTTCTGGATCCTACATGACGGATTGGACTTCTGGATCCTACATGACGGATTGGACTTCTGGATCCTACATGACGGATTGGACTTCTGGATCCTACATGACGGATTGGACTTCTGCATCCTACATGACGGATTGGACTTCAGCATCCTACATGACGGATTGGACTTCTGGATCCTACATGACGGATTGGACTTCTGCATCCTACATGACGGATTGGACTTCAGCATCCTACATGACGGATTGGACTTCTGGATCCTACATGACGGATTGGACTTCAGCATCCTACATGACGGATTGGACTTCTGCATCCTACATGACGGATTGGACTTCAGCATCCTACATGACGGATTGGACTTCAGCATCCTACATGACGGATTGGACTTCAGCATCCTACATGACGGATTGGACTTCTGGATCCTACATGACGGATTGGACTTCAGCATCCTACATGACGGATTGGACTTCTGGATCCTTCATGACGGATTGGACTTCTGCATCCTACATGACGGATTGGACTTCTGCATCCTACATGACGGATTGGACTTCTGGATCCTACATGACGGATTGGACTTCTGGATCCTTCATGACGGATTGGACTTCTGCATCCTACATGACGGATTGGACTTCTGCATCCTACATGACGGATTGGACTTCAGCATCCTACATGACGGATTGGACTTCTGCATCCTACATGACGGATTGGACTTCTGCATCCTACATGACGGATTGGACTTCTGCATCCTACATGACGGATTGGACTTCAGCATCCTACATGACGGATTGGACTTCTGCATCCTACATGACGGATTGGACTTCTGCATCCTACATGACGGATTGGACTTCTGGATCCTACATGACGGATTGGACTTCAGCATCCTACATGACGGATTGGACTTCTGGATCCTACATGACGGATTGGACTTCTGCATCCTACATGACGGATTGGACTTCTGGATCCTACATGACGGATTGGACTTCTGCATCATACATGACGGATTGGACTTCTGCATCCTACATGACGGATTGGACTTCTACATCCTACATGACGGATTGGACTTCTGGATCCTTCATGACGGATTGGACTTCTGGATCCTACATGACGGATTGGACTTCTGCATCATACATGACGGATTGGACTTCTGGATCCTACATGACGGATTGGACTTCTGGATCCTACATGACGGATTGGACTTCTGCATCATACATGACGGATTGGACTTCTGGATCCTTCATGACGGATTGGACTTCTGCATCCTACATGACGGATTGGACTTCTGCATCCTACATGACGGATTGGACTTCTGCATCGTACATGACGGATTGGACTTCAGCATCCTACATGACGGATTGGACTTCTGGATCCTACATGACGGATTGGACTTCTGCATCCTACATGACGGATTGGACTTCTGCATCGTACATGACGGATTGGACTTCAGCATCCTACATGACGGATTGGACTTTAGAAGTTTCATTAGGTCAGCAAAACCCAACCCAGGAAAGGTCTTAAACCCCCCCCAAAAAAAAATCTATTCGGGGAACCGAGGTGATATGAGAGATAAGAGTAGATAAGAGAGGTAAGAGTAGATGAGAGAGATAAGAGTAGATAAGAGTAGATAAGAGGAGATAAGAGAGATAAGAGTAGATAAGAGAGATAAGAGAGATAAGAGTAGATAAGAGAGATAAGAGAGATAAGAGAGATAAGAGTAGATAAGAGAGATAAGAGTAGATAAGAGAGATAAGAGTATAGATAAGAGTAGGTAAGAGTAGATAAGAGAGATAAGAGTAGATAAAAGATGATATTATGATACTGTACGTATCATATCACCCATCCTCAAAGGCAAAGGTTATCTTGATAAATTATGTCATAAAGGAGAACGGCTAATTATCAGGGAATTATCTAAGCCATGTATTATGGCGTTAAAAGACACTACTTTGATTTATGATTAAATAATGCCTAAAGGAGCGCAAACACACACACACACACACACACACACACACACACACACACACACACACACACACACACACACACACACACACACACAAAAGACTAAAGGGAATATAAATATCAATATCCCATATGTTTAAATGTTAAATTTGATATAATCTTCATAAATTTAATGTTGAATTTGATATAATTTTCATAATTTTAATGTTGAATTTGATATAATTTTCATAATTTTAATGTTGAATTTGATATAATTTTCATAATTTTAATGTTGAATTTGATATAATTTTCATAATTTTAATGTTGAATTTGATATAATTTTCATAATCTTAATGTTGAATTTGATATAATTTTCATAATTTTAATGTTGAATTTGATATAATTTTCATAATCTTAATGTTGAATTTGATATAATTTTCATAATCTTAATGTTGAATTTGATATAATTTTCATAATTTTAATGTTGAATTTGATATAATTTTCATAATCTTAATGTTGAATTTGATATAATTTTCATAATCTTAATGTTGAATTTGATATAATTTTCATAATCTTAATGTTGAATTTGATATAATTTTCATAATCTTAATGTTGAATTTGATATAATTTTCATAATTTTAATGTTGAATTTGATATAATTTTCATAATCTTAATGTTGAATTTGATATAATTTTCATAATTTTAATGTTGAATTTGATATAATTTTCATAAATTTAATGTTGAATTTGATATAATTTTCATAATTTTAATGTTGAATTTGATATAATTTTCATAATCTTAATGTTGAATTTGATATAATTTTCATAATTTTAATGTTGAATTTGATATAATTTTCATAATCTTAATGTTGAATTTGATATAATTTTCATAATCTTAATGTTGAATTTGATATAATTTTCATAATCTTAATGTTGAATTTGATATAATTTTCATAATCTTAATGTTGAATTTGATATAATTTTCATAATTTTAATGTTGAATTTGATATAATTTTCATAATCTTAATGTTGAATTTGATATAATTTTCATAATTTTAATGTTGAATTTGATATAATTTTCATAAATTTAATGTTGAATTTGATATAATTTTCATAATTTTAATGTTGAATTTGATATAATTTTCATAATCTTAATGTTGAATTTGATATAATTTTCATGAACAGATGAACAGATGAACAAGGAAATCTGTAGTAAGGCAAAGGGGGGGGGGGGGGTAGGTCTCTGTGTCTAGCATCTCCCCCCCTCCCCCCCCCCCTCAGTGTCCTAAGTCATTTAGCTCCGCTGATGAACGGTCTGGGGGGGGCGGGGGGGGGCCAGGTTTCTATAGATGGACACCACCACTTCCACCCCAGAGATAAGGGGGTCGTAAGTCTATGGGGACGACGACGACGACACCCCCAGAGAGAGAGAGGCACCTATAGTTTCTTTTGGAAAGAGAAATCTAATATGATATTTGGTGGGGGAGTTTGGATGACGAAAAGTCCCTGAGTGAGGGACCGTACTGCCAGATAAACCAAATTGCTCGAGGGTTGGGCGACCGGTTCGAATCCTATAAGAACAACGAGTCAATAAGGGGGACACGACCTCGTACTTTAACACACACACACACACACACACACACACACACTACACAGTCAGTCTTATCAATGAGTCAAACTCATCAAAGTACAGGTGTAAACAAGCGATCCTCCTGAACAAGTGGTTCGAACGAGGCAGCAACTCCTGCCTCAGGTTCGAACGAGGCAGCAACTCCTGCCTCAGGTTCGAACGAGGCAGCAACTCCTGCCTCAGGTTCGAACGAGGCAGCAACTCCTGCCTCAGGTTCGAACGAGGCAGCAACTCCTGCCTCAGGTTCGAACGAGGCAGCAACTCCTGCCTCAGGTTCGAACGAGGCAGCAACTCCTGCCTCAGGTTCGAACGAGGCAGCAACTCCTGCCTCAGGTTCGAACGGTTTCGAAACAGGTTCCGGAGGCTTCAACAGAACCAGGACACTGATAGACAACGGCGGATGAACAGGTTCATTGAGGGATGTTCTTCAATAACAGATGAGAACGATTCAAGAACCTTATGTCACAGGTTCGAACGGTTTCGAAACATGATTCACGCGCATCAACGGAACCAGAACACTGAGAGACAACGGCGGAGTGAACAGGGTCATTAAGGGATGTTCTTCGTTAACTGGTTTACAAGCGATTCACGAACCTTATGCCTCAGGTTTGAACAGCTTTGGAACAGCTTCGAAACTTGATTCACAAGTATCAGTTATACAAGAACACTGATCGACGAAGACGGGGTGTGAACAGGTTCATTAAGAGTTGTTCTTCAATAACTGGCTTACAAGCGATTCACGAACCTTATACTTAAGGTTCGAACACCTTCGAACCATGTTCACTGAAGGATGTTCTTCAATAACTGGTTTACAAACGATTCAAGAACCTTATACTTAAGGTTCGAACACCTTCGAACCATGTTCATTGAAGGAAGTTCTTCAATAACTGGTTTACAAACGATTCAAGAACCTTATGCTTAAGGTTCGAACAGCTTCGAAACAGGTTCATTGAAGGATGTTCTTCAATAACTGGTTTACAAGCGATTCAAGAACCTTATACTTAAGGTTCGAACACCTTCGAACCATGTTCACTGGGAGGCATCAGCCGAACCAGGGCAATGATAGACGACAATGGCATCAAGATAGAAAACGAGGGACGCAATAAGCTCCGACAGAGATCATTGTTTGGAAAACGGGAATATTCAGCAGTGGCGAAGAAAAAGAGAAATGGCACAGAAAACGGCATCCGGGGAATAACGTCTCCTCTTCTGGGAAATTATATAAAGCGAAGCTCATAGTCCCGGTGGATACCACGACATAAACACCCTTCTGAAGAAGCCAGACATTATATTCAAATATTACATCTCCAAATATTCGAATATTCCCCCTACAAATATTAGAATATTCACTCTGAGAATATTCTAATATTACATCTCCAAATGTAAGAACATTTCATCTATTCCAAATATTCATATATTGCCTGAACCAATAGTTGAATATGATTTTCGGGAATATTAGAATATTCCCTCTGGGGATTTGGTTATCCCCGCAAATGTTCAAATATTCCCTCTACAGATATTCAAATAATCTATATACGAATATTCACATATCTTCTCTCCAAACATTTAAACATTACCTCTCCGAATATTCAAATATTACCTCTCCAAATACTGAAATATTCCAGATCCAGATATTCTAATATCCCCTCCCCAAACCTTCAAATGACAACTCTAAAAACATTCAAATATAAACTGTACAAATATTCAAATATCATCTCTCCAAATACTCGAATATTCCCTCTCCAATCTATCCATGCGTAGTAGACAGAGCCCCGATCCCCGCTCTCCTAAACACAATCTATTTTTCCTATTAACTTTAGGCCTGAACTGTACCCCCCCCCCCTCCTTTAAGGGACTTTCCCTTAAATTTAGGACCCTTTTTTTTGGTATATGTTTATACATTCCTTCAGAAAGTTCAGGAGGCGTGTATAGCTTTCAGGGGGGGGGGAGAGGGGGAAGAAAGTGTGTGTATGTGTGTGTGTGTGTTTGTGTGTGTGTGTGTGTGTGTGTGTGTGTGTGTGTGGTGGTTGGAGGGGTACCATAACTTGAGCACAAGGGTTCGAGTCTTGAGCACGACGGTGATGTGACCACTTTACGTAGTACCATAGCCTGGCCATTTCAGGGGTCGAGAATTAAGGTCAGGCGATCATACCATAGGGTCGTACCGTCGTACCGTCGTACTCAAGGGCCGTACCACTGTTTTGTTCGCCGTACCATCGAGGATGTAAGGCATGTGTACGAGTAGGAAGAGAGGAAAGTGATTGGTTCTCAGTGAATGTAGGTTTGCGGCAGGGGTGTGTGATGTCTCCATGGTTGTTTAATTTGTTTATGGATGGGGTTGTTAGGAAGGTAAATGCAAGGGCTATGGAGAGAGGGACAAGTATGCAGTCTGTTGTGGATGAGAGAGCTTGGGAAGTGAGTCAGTTGCTGTTCACTAATGATACAGCACTGGTGGCTGATTCGTGTGAGAAACTGCAGAAGCTGGTGACTGAGTTTGGTAAAGTGTGTGGAAGAAGAAAGCTGAGAGTAAATGTGAATAAGAGCAAGGTTATTAGGTATAACAGGGTTGAGGGACAAGTTAATTGGCAGGTAAGTTTGAATGGAGAAAAACTGAAGGAAGTGAAGTGTTTTAGATATCTGGGAGTGGATTTAGCAGCGGATGGAACCATGAAAGCGGAAGTGAGTCACAGGGTGGGGGAGGGGGCGAAGGTTCTGGGAGCCTTGAAGAATGTGTGGAAGGCGAGAACGTTATCTCGGAGAGCAAAAATGGGTATGTTTGAAGGAATAGTGGTTCCGACAATGGTTTATGGTTGTGAGGCATGGGCTATAGATAGGGTTGTGCGGAGGAGGGTGGATGTGCTGGAAATGAGATGATTGAGGACAATATATGGTGTGAGATGGTTTGATCGAGTAAGAAATAAAAGGGTAAGAAGATGTGTGGTAATAAAAAGGGTGTGGTTGAGAGAGCAGAAGAGGGTGCATTGATATGGCTTGGTCACATGGAGAGAATGAGCGAGGAAAGATTGACCAAGAGGATGTGTCAGAGGAGGAGGGAACGAGGAGAAGTGGGAGACCAAATTGGAGGTGGAAAGATGGAGTGAAAAAGATTTTGAGTGATCGGGACCTGAACATGCAGGAGGGTGAAAGGCGTGCAAGGAATAAAGTGAATCAGAACGAAGTGGTATACGGGGGTGGATATGCTGTCAATGGATTGAACCAAGGCATGTGAAGCGTCTGGGGTAAACCATAGAAAGTTTTATGGGTCCTGGATGTGGAAACGGAGCCGTGGTTTCGGTGCATTACACATGACAGCTAGAGACTGAGTGTGAACGAATGTGGCCTTTGTTGTCTTTTCCCAGCGCTACCTAGCGCACATGCGGGGGGAGGGGAGTGCCATTTCAAATGTGGCTGGGTGGCGGCGAGAATGGATGAAGGCAGCATTTATGAATATGTACATGTGTGCATATGTATATGTCTGTGTATGTATATGTATATTTACGTTGAAATATATAAGTATGTATATGTGCGTATGTGGACGTGTATGTGTATACATGTGCATGTGGGTGGGTTGGGCCATTGTTTCATCTGTTCCCTTGCGCTACCTCGCTTACGCGGGAGACAGTGAAAAAGTATAATAAATAAAGAATGATATATATATATATATATATATATATATATATATATATATATATATATATATATATATATATATATGTATGTATATATATATATATATATATATATATATATATATATATATATATATATATATATATATATATATATATATATTTTTTTTTTTTTTTTTTTTCTTTTTCTTTCTTTTGCTTTGTCGCTGTCTCCCGCGTCTGCGAGGTAGCGCAGGGAAACAGACGAAAGAAATGGCCCAACCCATCCCCATACACATGTATATACATACGTCCACACACGCAAATATACATACCTACACAGCTTTCCATGGTTTACCCCAGACGCTTCACATGCCCTGATTCAATCCACTGACAGCACGTCAACCCCGGTATACCACATCGATCCAATTCACTCTATTCCTTGCCCTCCTTTCCCCCTCCTGCATGTTCAGGTCCCGATCACACAAAATCTTTTTCACTCCATCTTTCCACTTCCAATTTGGTCTCCCACTTCTCCTCGTTCCCTCCATCTCCGACACATATATCCTCTTGGTCAATCTTTCCTCACTCATTCTCTCCATGTGACCAAGCCATTTCAAAACACCCTCTTCTGCTCTCTCAACCACGCTCTTTTTATTTCCACACATCTCTCTTACCCTTACGTTACTTACTCGATCAAACCACCTCACACCACACATTGTCCTCAAACATCTCATTTCCAGCACATCCATCCTCCTGCGCACAACTCTATCCATAGCCCACGCCTCGCAACCATACAACATTGTTGGAACCACTATTCCTTCAAACATACCCATTTTTGCTTTCCGAGATAATGTTCTCGACTTCCACACATTCTTCAAGGTTCCCAGAATTTTCGCCCCCTCCCCCACCCTATGATCCACTTCCGCTTCCATGGTTCCATCCGCTGCCAGATCCACTCCCAGATATCTAAAACACTTTACTTCCTCCAGTTTTTCTCCATTCAAACTTACCTCCCAATTGACTTGACCCTCAACCCTACTGTACCTAATAACCTTGCTCTTATTCACATTTACTCTTAACTTTCTTCTTTCACACACTTTATCAAACTCAGTCACCAGCTTCTGCAGTTTCTCACATGAATCAGCCACCAGCGCTGTATCATCAGCGAACAACAACTCACTCACTTCCCAAGCTCTCTCATCCACAACAGACTGCATACTTGACCCTCTTTCCAAAACTCTTGCATTCACCTCCCTAACAACCCCATCCATAAACAAATTAAACAACCAATCACTTTACTCTCTTCCTACACGTACACATGCCTTACATCCTCGATAAAAACTTTTCACTGCTTCTAACAACTTGCCTCCCACACCATATATTCTTAATACCTTCCACAGAGCATCTCTATCAACTCTATCATATGCCTTCTCCAGATCCATAAATGCTACATACAAATCCATTTGCTTTTCTAAGTATTTCTCACGTACATTCTTCAAAGCAAACACCTGATCCACACATCCTCTACCACTTCTGAAACCACACTGCTCTTCCCCAATCTGATGCTCTGTACATGCCTTCACCCTCTCAATCAATACCCTCCCATATAATTTAGCAGGAATACTCAACAAACTTATACCTCTGTAATATATATATATATATATATATATATATATATATATATATATTGAGATTTACGATTTATCTTGCATTTTTTTCGTAGCAATTAGAAATGAATGACCAGACCAAACCTCTGGGTCGGCTAAGATCAGTCTGAAAGAGGAGGTGGGAAGGGGGTGATGGGGTGTGTTGGGGAAGGGGGTGATGGGTGATGGGGTGTGTTGGGGAAGGGGGTGATGTGGGGTGATGGGTGATGGGGTGTGTTGGGGGGTGGTGTGTGGGGGGGTTAGGGGGGGATTCAAAACTGAAATTGGACTAAGATTCGGAAATCTACGAGAGAGCGAGGACCCTCTCCTGACCCGCCCCCTCCCCACCCTTCTCACACACCCCGTTTTCATTAAGATCTGTCAACTCTCGGATAGTTTGGTGACGATGGTGATAAGGTCGTTTCGCCATTGCGCTAGAGGAGGGAAACTCGACCTTAAAGGCATGAAAGGTGAATTCAACCAGGGTTTTTTAATTTATTTACATTTTTTTTTTTTTTTGGGGACGAGAATTGAAAAATCCTGGTATTAAAACTGGTTTACATTTTACCGGGAAAAGCTGGGCATTGATCAAGTTATATACATACCACACGCTGGGGGGGGGGGGGGGGGGGGTGGACATTACCGGGGCAATACAGTGGTGGGACAGTAATGAGGGAACATGTTCACACGGGTTCTGAAATGGAGTCTTGAAGGATGGAGTTAAATACTTCTTTCTTGATCATGGATCTGCACTTCCCTCCATCATGGTGGGCGGCGCACAGGTCGTCTTCCCTCCATCATGGTGGGTGGCACACAGGTCATCTTCCCTCCATCATGGTGGGCGGCGCACAGGCCGTCTTCCCTCCATCATGGTGGGCGGCGCATAGGTTGTCTTCCCTCCATCATGGTGGGCGGCGCACAGGCCGTCTTCCCTCCATCATGGTGGGCGGCACACAGGTCGTCTTCCCTCCATCATGGTGAGCGGCGCTCGGGCCTTCCTCCCTCCATCAGTCTAGGCTGCACTTACGCTACTTCCCTCCCTCCCTCCTCCATCAGCCAAGGGTTCCACTTACGCTACCTCCCTCCCTCTCCATCAGTCTCGGCTGCAGTTCCCTCCCTCCCCCCCGCCCTCCCTCTTCATCAGTCTAGGCTGCAGTTCCCTCCCTCCCCCCGCCCTCCCTCTCCATCAGTCTAGGCTGCAGTTCCCTCCCTCCCTCCTCCCTGCCCTCCCTCTCCATCGGTCTAAGCTGCACTCAACGCGCCATCTCGTACCACCATCGCACGCCCGTAATGGCATCCCTCCCTCTCTCCCTCCTTCCCTCCCTCCCTCCAAATCCCTCCCACTTGCCAGCCTTTTACGTGTGGTGAAGCTGGGCCGGGGGGGGGGGGGGGGGGACCTCACTCAGCTAGATGTATGCGGGCCCAAGTGCTCAGGAGGGAAAGGCTCTGGTCCATCAAGGTGGCGCATTTCCAGCCATCTGTTCCCTCCTCACCCACCTGCACAACACCACGACCCAAATTGATCAGTAAATATGTGAGTGTCATGCAGGCGCCATCGCTGGGGGGGGAGGGGGTAGGGAGGGGTGGGGGTGGGGGGTTCGATCACCCCCCCCACACACACACACACACACACACACACACACACATACATTGCTTTAGCTTCTATGTTATGACTCCCATATAGCTGGCGATTCCATATAGCTGGCGACTCCATATATAGCTGCTGAGGATAGCAGGGTCTAATGAGCTGGAGGATTAGCTTCGCTGTTATGCCGCTTGTAACTGTCGAATTCTGAAGTGATTCCAAGTTAGGCATCGCGCCCATGTTCGTATGGAATTACCAACATCACAGTGGGTCAGTGTCCCCTCCAGGCGAGGTCATGTGTGCTTAATAGCCACAATGATAATGAGCTTTGTAAACATGGAGGGAGGAAGGAAAGAGGCTTTTAATAGCTCTTGGTTGTAGACCTGACGTGTGAGAGACAAAATAGGGTACTGGAAGGTGGAAAGACGAAGGTAGGAGGAAGAAGAGAATTCCAAAGCTTTCCTATACCCGTACCTGCGTCGTGGCTCGAGGTCTTTGGTACTAGGACACACCCAGACTCCTCACTAATGCAAGACTTCGAATGATGCCTGTGGAGCAAAGGGGAGAAAACAACCTGAGAGTAGATGGGAGAGTTTCCATTTTGAATTGAGGAAAGATTGGACAAGGGATAAGAGTAGCATTACCTAGTTGTGTCAGTGAGACTTCCATAGATTTGGACTAGTTCCCCAAGAAAGGGTAGGAGTCTCAGCACTTATGCAAGTCCCCCCAACTTTTAGGAACCAGGTTTGGCAATATTCATTTCCTGGAGAAAATGGGGAATATAGTCATGTCTTACATGCCTGTGTTATTGTAGGGTTGACTTGTAATGTTTTGAAACTTGACTGTAGAGTGCAAATGAGATTTTTAAAAGAGCTATGGTTTGAATTTGCCCTTTTTTACATTGTGAACCACAATAAAATGTTACATGAATACCATATAAGATAGAAAATATGTTCAGTGCAAGAAAAAGAACGAGTACAGACAGTGAGGAGGGAAACAAAAGTGAGTTCAAGAAAAGTGATTGAAATCATCAGGTTAAGAATGAACAAGATCGAAGACTCAATAAAGAGAATCGTTAACGGAGAGAAGAAAGAGCGTAGGTGATCCAAGACGCCCTTGAGGAACATCACTGTCGATAGGATAAGAAGAAGAAGGAGTCCCTCCGTCAGTGACTCCTGCGATGGAGTGGCTTCAAGGGAAGCAACGCAACAGCGGGCGGTTAAAGAAGGGAGAGCTACAGGAAGGAAGTTGAGTAAGAAAAGACCTATGCTACACACCATGCAAGGCCATCTGGGACAGCTGGGTTTCAGAGGAAATATTACAAGGGGGAGGAAGTGACAGGCGATACACGTCAGCAGAGAAGGTGGGGTCTGAAGACGACCAGGTGGGGAGGAACTGACAGACGATAGTCGGTAGTAGGAATGGTAGGGTCTGAGACCACAAGCCTTGTGGCTGATACTACAAGGGGCACAGATAAACAACACTGTATCTAACTTCAATACAAGAGTTACCATCAGAGAACAACAGATACGGTTACATTACTGAATTCATAAATTATTCATCTATTATTCTACTGCAGATTCGTCGTGAAACAAGAATCCCTGACTTACACAAAGATAAATCAAAAAGAACATTCATCACAAATACAATCTTCACAGGAACAGATTTAGAGATCTGTTAAGAGATATTGCGAAAAGTTATGTCTGTTCTGAACGATGTTTGAAAGTGACAGATGGAAGTGAACGTGGCGTGATATAGACACGGGTCAGAGAACTCACTCAGCCATGTGCGAAATGAACTAGATAGTCAGAACTTTATAGGTTAATTGAGTGTTTGAAAAGCTATCAATATATATATATATATATATATATATATATATATATATATATATATATATATATATATATATATATATATATATATTATTTATTTATTTATTTATTTATTATACTTTGTCGCTGTCTCCCGCGTTTGCGAGGTAGCGCAAGGAAACAGACGAAAGAAATGGCCCCACCCCCCCTCCCCATACACATGTATATACATACGTCCACACACGCAAATATACATAACTACACAGCTTTCCATGGTATACCCCAGACGCTTCACATGCCCTGATTCAATCCACTGACAGCACGTCAACCCCGGTATACCACATCGCTCCAATTCACTCTATTCCTTGCCCTCCTTTCACCCTCCTGCATGTTCAGGCCCCGATCACACAAAATCTTTTTCACTCCATCTTTCCACCTCCAATTTGGTCTCCCTCTTCTCCTCGTTCCCTCCACCTCCGACACATATATCCTCTTGGTCAATCTTTCCTCACTCATTCTCTCCATGTGCCCAAACCACTTCAAAACACCCTCTTCTGCTCTCTCAACCACGCTCTTTTTATTTCCACACATCTCTCTTACCCTTACGTTACTCACTCGATCAAACCACCTCACACCACACATTGTCCTCAAACATCTCATTTCCAGCACATCCATCCTCCTGCGCACAACTCTATCCATAGCCCACGCCTCGCAACCATACAACATTGTTGGAACCACTATTCCTTCAAACATACCCATTTTTGCTTTCCGAGATAATGTTCTCGACTTCCACACATTCTTCAAGGCCCCCAGAATTTTCGCCCCCTCCCCCACCCTATGATCCACTTCCGCTTCCATGGTTCCATCCGCTGCCAGATCCACTCCCAGATATCTAAAACACTTCACTTCCTCCAGTTTTTCTCCATTCAAACTCACCTCCCAATTGACTTGACCCTCAACCCTACTGTACCTAATAACCTTGCTCTTATTCACATTTACTCTTAACTTTCTTCTTCCACACACTTTACCAAACTCAGTCACCAGCTTCTGCAGTTTCTCACATGAATCAGCCACCAGCGCTGTATCATCAGCGAACAACAACTGACTCACTTCCCAAGCTCTCTCATCCCCAACAGACTTCATACTTGCCCCTCTTTCCAAAACTCTTGCATTTACCTCCCTAACAACCCCATCCATAAACAAATTAAACAACCATGGAGACATCACACACCCCTGCCGCAAACCTACATTCACTGAGAACCAATCACTTTCCTCTCTTCCTACACGTACACATGCCTTACATCCTCGATAAAAACTTTTCACTGCTTCTAACAACTTTCCTCCCACACCATATATATATATATATATATATATATATATATATATATATATATATATATATATATTTTTTTTTTTTTTATATATATATATATGTATATATATATATATATTCTTTTTTTTCTTTTTTTTGCTTTGTCGCTGTCTCCCGCGTTTGCGAGGTAGCGCAAGGAAACAGACGAAAGAAATGGCCCAACCCACCCCCATACACATGTATATACATACGTCCACACACGCAAATATACATACCTACACAGCTTTCCATGGTTTACCCCAGACGCTTCACATGCCTTGATTCAATCCACTGACAGCACGTCAACCCCGGTATACAACATCGCTCCAATTCACTCTATTCCTTGCCCTCCTCTCACCCTCCTGCATGTTCAGGCCCCGATCACACAAAATCTTTTTCACTCCATCTTTCCACCTCCAATATATATATTTTTCTTTCAAACTATTCGCCATTTCCCGCATTAGCGAGGTAGCGTTAAGAACAGAGGACTGGGCCTTTGAGGGAATAATCCTCACCTGGCCCTCTTCTCTGTTCCTTCTTTTGGAAAATTAAAAAAAAAAACGAGAGGGGAGGATATATATATATATATATATATATATATATATATATATATATATATATATATATATATATATATATATATATATATATTCTTTGTCGCTGTCTCCTGCGTTAGCGAGGTAGCGAAAGGAAAAAGACGAAAGAATGGCGCAACCCACCCACATACACATGTATATACATACACGCCCACACACGCACATACACATACATATATATTTCAACGTATACATATATATACATACATAGACATAGACATATATACCCATGCACATAATTCATACTTGCTGCCTTTATTCATTTCCGTCGCCAACCCGACACATATGAAATGGCACCCCCCTCCCCCCGCATACGCGCGAGGTAGTGCTAGTAAAAGACAACAAAGGCCACATTCGTTCACACTCAGTCTCTAGCTGTCATGTGTAATGCACCAAAACCACAGCTCCCTTTCCACATCCAGGCCCCACAAAACTTTCTATGGTTTACTCCAGACGCTTCACATGCCCTGGTTCAATCCGTTGACAGCACGTCGACCCCAGTATACCACATCGTTCCAATTCACTCTATTCCTTGCACGCCTTTCACCCTCCAACCTACTTGTTGGCCATTTCCCGTGGTAGCACCAAGAACAGATGAAGAAAGGCCACATCCACTGACAACCAGTCTCTAGCTGTCATGTGTAATGCACCGAAACCACAGCTCCCTTTCCACAACCAGGACCCACAAAACTTTCTATGGTTTCTCACAAGTATTTAACATGCCCTAGTTTAGTCCAGTGATCGCACGTCTACCCTTGTACACCACATCGCTCCAATTCACTCTATCCCATGCGCGCCTTTCACTCTCCTGCATGTTCAGGCCCCTATCACTAAATATCATTTGCATTCCACCCTTCCATATCTAATCTGGTCTCCCCCTCCTCCTCGTCCCCTCCACTTCTTACACATGTATCCTGTTTATCAACCTTTCCTCTCTCATCCTATCCATAAGTTATAGTGATTTCAGCACGCCCCCTTCGGCTCTCCTGACTATATTTTTCTTATTGCCACACCTCTTTCTTATTCCTTAATAACTCACTCGAATGAATGACCTTACACCAAATACTGTCCTCAAACATTTCGTATCCAACACGTCCACCCTCCTCCACACCTCTGTGGCCCATGCCCCGCATTCATACAACATACCCAATTTCACCCTCACAGATAACGACCACTCTTTCCACACATTCCTCAGTACTCCCAGAACCTTCGCCCCCTCACCTACCCTATGATTCACATTCGCTGCCATGGTTCCATCCGCTGTAATGTCCACTCCTAGGTATCTAGAACTCCTCACTTTCTCCATATTTTCTCCATTCAAACTCACATTCCAGCTAACCTATTCCCCTCCCTTTAAACCTAATAACTTTGCATATGTTTCCATTTGTTCTAAATTTCCTCCTTTAACGTTCTCTCACTAGTGATTCAGTCACCAACTTCTGCGCTTCTTTTTGCGAGGATCTGCCATCAGTGCTATGTCATCAGCAAACAACAACTGACCCACTTTTCAGGTCCCCTCACCCACCATAGATTACATACTCACCCTCTTTGCACGACCTGCCCTTCCGTTTACCTCCCGCATCGTTCCATACATAAGTAAAATAAAGTCATGGTGACATCTGTGCACACCAACCTTCACCTGGAACCACTCACTTTCCTCTTTTCCTACTCGTACACACACTTTACACCCTTTATAAAGACCTCTCACTGCTTCTAGTAGCTTTCCTACTACACCCTAGATTCGTAAGACCTTCCACAAGGCATCTCTATCAACCCTATCATATGATTTCTCCAAATTTACAGAAGCCACATACAAATCCATCTGTGTCTTTAATCATTTCTCACACACGTTCCTCACAGCAAATACCCAAGCCACACATCCTCTGCCACTCCCAAAAACCACACTGTTCATCTCCAGCCTGACACTATACACATACCCTCACCCTCTCAATCATCACTCACCTACAGAACTATATATATATATATATATATATATATATATATATATATATATATATATATATATATATATATATATATATTCTACTATCATTAGTTTTTTCCAGCCTGTCATTTGCATTTCATCCCATACTTGAAGTGGCAGCGAGCCGTTAATTATCACCGAACTAAACTTAATTACGGTAATCTAAATGCAATCTAAAATGTAAATCATTTACGCTAATTCGGCGTCTGGCAAAAAACACGTAAATACAGGAGCAACAAGTTGGTAATGATGGGAGAAAAGATCTCTCTATCACCACCCGATCGCCTCCAGCTTCCCCCCTTCCGATACATTATACTCCTCTGGGGTTCATCTCCTGCTGGTGACGAGGTCGCATTGGTGACCTGCTACTCGTACTGATGAGGTCAACACTTTGGTGATCCGACTGTTACCTGACAGAGGTCAGTAATAGTCTGATGTCTTGGATAATATCTGATGCTCGTGTGGTGAAGCTCCGATCTTGGAGGCGTTCGAATCCATCGCTTTGACTCACTGACGAACACCTTTTGTACGGTTGAATCTTACTTTACTTTTGATCATCGAACATAAACTTATCCAAAGAAACAGAAAAATGCTAAGAAATGATCACTTTCACATCTTCTAGAATTCTGTTCGTTACAGACTGTGAGGAACGCGAGAGAAGCAGCGGACACCGAATCGGACACGGCCATCATGGCGTCGATTGTAAACAAAGCCGAGGAGTCGACTGACGCCGCTCCAACCGTGATGGTGATTTTTTCTAGTACACCAGACATCATCAATGGTGATTTTTATGCCCCTACTGCAATTTTTGACGATTTTTGAGCACTTGGCGTAATTACTGAAGGGTTTTTATGCACCTCACGTTATTTCTGATACATTTCTGTGCTCCTGGCATCATTACTGATGGGTCATAGTGCACCAAACGATAAGAATGGTAATTATGACGAAGGTCTCAGTGGGATTTCCTGAGCCTGGCTTCGATGAGGGAGGGTGGTGCATCTTGCCGTGATGGTAGACGCCTTTGAAGGATAACTTGTCTAACGACAGACTCTATAGCTTATCATTTTTACCCAGAAACATAACAAGACAAATGTACTGTCACCGAAACCTGACCCAAAACCTTGACTCATTTCATCTTATACAGCACTTTCTCCTACTTCTCGTAAAGCGTCTCTGACTGCATCTATAATTCAGTCTCTCTCATTGCTAACTCTTCAACTGATGAAGCTGTGAGTTTTGGTACTTTCAATCCGTGTACTTTTCCAGCTCCAAGTAGGCAAAACGTATGTGCCTGGTGGCGTCCCCACTCGTGTCCAGAGGAAATGTGCCTCTGAGCAAGCTTCGAGCCTTGCTGGCTTAAAAAAACGCAGACTTTTTCTTCCTTTCTCTTGGAAGCCTGCCTTGGTGCAACCCATTCCCAAAGAAGAGAGACCGTTTTTAACCCTAACCAACTATCACTTCATTGCTTTGATCACCGCACTCTCTAGTGACTTAGAAACTTTAAATCACACTTTCTTGAGGATTTAGCATCCCACTTTCTTTTTTCTGACCATCAATATAGTAAGCTTTCGTAGTGAGAGATCCACCAGCTACCTACCTTCTCTTTCTCTTATGTACTTCACCTTTGATCCTTCTCTCTCAGGGATTCTGGTGTAAGTTTAGTCCTGGCCTTCGACATATTCCAAGCATATGATCAGGTATGGCACACAGTTTTGCTTTGTAATCTTCCCAGTTTAGTTTTCTCTGCTTCTGTCTGTTCCCTAGTGCACAGCATCCTCTCTGGTCACTGTGTGCCAATGCAGTAGTAGATGAGAGATCAACTTCTTCCTTATACCCTATCATCAGTGATGTTCCTTAGGGTTCTGTCCTATTGCCAACTCCCTTCTCTATATAAATGGCCTTGTCTCATCAGCGTTTAAACCTATTTGCTCTTCCGTCGATCTCCTATCAACGTTTAAACCTATTCCTTCTTACGGTAATGAGGGACTGTTTAGGTGTAAGGGGGTGGATAAGTCTAGGGGATCGATATGAGTAACAGGAAGAGTAAGAGGGATTGGATGGGTATAAGGGATTAGCTACGTGTGAGAAACTGGCTCGGTATGAGTTACTGGATGAGTATGAGGGACTGAATGGCTATGAGGCACTGGCTGGGTATAAGGAACCAGTTGGCTTTGAAGAACCAACCGGAAAAAATGAGAAGTAAATCGAGACATGAGGAGCCAACCAGATAAATGAGGAGAGCGAGACATGAGGAGCCAACCAGATAAATGAGGAGAGCGAGACATGAGGAGCCAACCAGATAAATGAGGAGAGCGAGACATGAGGAGCCAACCAGATAAATGAGGAGGAGAGCGAGACATGAGGAGCCAACCCGATAAATGAGGAGGAGAGCGAGACATGAGGAGCCAACCAGATAAATGAGGAGGAGAGCGAGACATGAGGAGCCAACCAGATAAATGAGGAGGAGAGCGAGACATGAGGAGCCAACCAGATAAATGAGGAGGAGAGCGAGACATGAGGAGCCAACCCGATAAATGAGGAGGAGAGCGAGACATGAGGAGCCAACCAGATAAATGAGGAGGTGAGCGAGACATGAGGAGCCAACCAGATAAATGAGGAGGTGAGCGAGACATGAGGAGCCAACCAGATAAATGGGGAGGAGAGCGAGACATGAGGAGCCAACCAGATAAATGAGGAGGAGAGCGAGACATGAGGAGCCAACCAGATAAATGAGGAGGAGAGCGAGACATGAGGAGCCAACCAGATAAATGAGGAGGAGAGCGAGACATGAGGAGCCAACCAGATAAATGAGGAGGAGAGCGAGACATGAGGAGCCAACCAGATAAATGAGGAAGAGAGCGAGGCATGAGGAGCCAACCAGATAAATGAGGAGGAGAGCGAGACATGAGGAGCCAACCAGATAAATGAGGAAGAGAGCGAGACATGAGGAGCCAACCAGATAAATGAGAAGCAAAGCGAGACATGAGGAGCCAACCAGATAAATGGGGAGGAGAGCGAGACATGAGGAGCCAACCAGATAAATGAGAAGGAGAGCGAGACATGAGGAGCCAACCAGATAAATGAGAAGGAGAGCGAGACATGAGGAGCCAACCAGATAAATGAGGAGGAGAGCGAGACATGAGGAGCCAACCAGATAAATGAGGAGGAGAGCGAGACATGAGGAGCCAACCAGATAAATGAGAAGGAGAGCGAGACATGAGGAGCCAACCAGATAAATGGGGAGGAGAGCGAGACATGAGGAGCCAA
Organism: Panulirus ornatus; assembly: GCF_036320965.1. Lineage (NCBI taxonomy): Eukaryota > Metazoa > Arthropoda > Malacostraca > Decapoda > Palinuridae > Panulirus > Panulirus ornatus. The sequence goes on along the minus strand of NC_092288.1, from coordinate 22,852,762 downwards.
CCAGATAAATGAGGAGGAGAGCGAGACATGAGGAGCCAACCAGATAAATGAGGAGGAGAGCGAGACATGAGGAGCCAACCAGATAAATGAGGAGGAGAGCGAGACATGAGGAGCCAACCAGATAAATGAGGAGAGCGAGACATGAGGAGCCAACCAGATAAATGAGGAGGAAAGCGAGACATGAGGAGCCAACCAGATAAATGAGGAGAGCGAGACATGAGGAGCCAACCAGATAAATGAGAAGCAAAGCGAGACATGAGGAGCCAACCAGATAAATGGGGAGGAGAGCGAGACATGAGGAGCCAACCAGATAAATGAGAAGGAGAGCGAGACATGAGGAGCCAACCAGATAAATGAGAAGGAGAGCGAGACATGAGGAGCCAACCAGATAAATGAGGAGGAGAGCGAGACATGAGGAGCCAACCAGATAAATGAGGAGGAGAGCGAGACATGAGGAGCCAACCAGATAAATGAGAAGGAGAGCGAGACATGAGGAGCCAACCAGATAAATGGGGAGGAGAGCGAGACATGAGGAGCCAACCAGATAAATGAGGAGGAGAGCGAGACATGAGGAGCCAACCAGATAAATGAGGAGGAGAGCGAGACATGAGGAGCCAACCAGATAAATGAGGAGAGCGAGACATGAGGAGCCAACCAGATAAATGAGGAGGAGAGCGAGACATGAGGAGCCAACCAGATAAATGAGGAGGAGAGCGAGACATGAGGAGCCAACCAGATAAATGAGGAGAGCGAGACATGAGGAGCCAACCAGATAAATGAGGAGGAGAGCGAGACATGAGGAGCCAACCAGATAAATGAGGAGAGCGAGACATGAGGAGCCAACCAGATAAATGAGGAGGAGAGCGAGACATGAGGAGCCAACCAGATAAATGAGGAGAGCGAGACATGAGGAGCCAACCAGATAAATGAGGAGGAGAGCGAGACATGAGGAGCCAACCAGATAAATGAGGAGGAGAGCGAGACATGAGGAGCCAACCAGATAAATGAGGAGGAGAGCGAGACATGAGGAGCCAACCAGATAAATGAGGAGGAGAGCGAGACATGAGGAGCCAACCAGATAAATGAGGAGAGCGAGACATGAGGAGCCAACCAGATAAATGAGGAGGAGAGCGAGACATGAGGAGCCAACCAGATAAATGAGGAGGAAAGCGAGACATGAGGAGCCAACCAGATAAATGAGGAGGAGAGCGAGACATGAGGAGCCAACCAGATAAATGTGGAGGAGAGCGAGACATGAGGAGCCAACCAGACAAATGAGGAGGAGAGCGAGACATGAGGAGCCAACCAGATAAATGAGGAGGAAAGCGAGACATGAGGAGCCAACCGGATAAATGAGGAGGAGAGCGAGACATGAGGAGCCAACCAGATAAATGAGGAGGAGAGCGAGACATGAGGAGCCAACCGGACAAATGAGGAGGAGAGCGAGACATGAGGAGCCAACCAGATGAATGAGGAGGAGAGCGAGACATGAGGAGCCAACCAGATAAATGAGGAGGAGAGCGAGACATGAGGAGCCAACCAGATAAATGAGGAGGAGAGCGAGACTTGAGGAGCCAACCAGATAAATGAGGAGAGCGAGACATGAGGAGCCAACCAGATAAATGAGGAGGAGAGCGAGACATGAGGAGCCAACCAGATAAATGAGGAGGAAAGCGAGACATGAGGAGCCAACCAGATAAATGGGGAGGAGAGCGAGACATGAGGAGCCAACCAGATAAATGAGGAGGAGAGCGAGACATGAGGAGCCAACCAGATAAATGAGGAGGAGAGCGAGACATGAGGAGCCAACCGGATAAATGAGGAGAGCGAGACATGAGGAGCCAACCAGATAAATGAGGAGGAGAGCGAGACATGAGGAGCCAACCAGATAAATGAGGAGAGCGAGACATGAGGAGCCAACCAGATAAATGAGGAGGAGAGCGAGACATGAGGAGCCAACCGGATAAATGAGGAGAGCGAGACATGAGGAGCCAACCAGATAAATGAGGAGGAGAGCGAGACATGAGGAGCCAACCAGATAAATGAGGAGAGCGAGACATGAGGAGCCAACCAGATAAATGAGGAGGAGAGCGAGACATGAGGAGCCAACCGGACAAATGAGGAGGAGAGCGAGACATGAGGAGCCAACCAGATAAGCGAAGTGAGAAAAAGGCAATCTAGATGAGTTGAGGAAGCCAAGGGGGACCCAAGCAGATAGCGTAGGAGCCCAAGCAAGACCAGACAGACATGAGGGATCAGAAATGATGAGACGTTTCACACGACTCCGCCAGACCTCATTACTGCCAGCGCCCGTCTTGCAAACTTTTGCATCTCACTGTGTCTCTCCGACCCCCTTAATGACTTTTAACACTGCACGTCTGAAGGAGATGGGAAGGACGCGCTGTTCACTGTGGCATGCCTGACCTTAATACGAGGTCGTCCCGATGGCTATAGCACAAGCAAGGAGAACCACAAGAACACACGGTGGCCACTATACAAGCAAGGAGAACCACAAGAACACACGGTGGCCACTATACAAGCAAGGAGAACCACAAGAACACACGGTGGCCACTATACAAGCAAGGAGAACCACAAGAACACACGGTGGCCACTATACAAGCAAGGAGAACCACAAGAACACACGGTGGCCACTATACAAGCAAGGAGAACCACAAGAACACAAGGTGGCCACTATACAAGCAAGGAGAACCACAAGAACACACGGTGGCCACTATACAAGCAAGAAGAACCACAAGAACACACGGTGGCCACTATACAAGCAAGGAGAACCACAAGAACACACGGTGGCCACTATACAAGCAAGGAGAACCACAAGAACATAAGGTGGCCACTATACAAGCAAGGAGAACCACAAGAACACACGGTGGCCACTATACAAGCAAGGAGAACCACAAGAACACACGGTGGCCACTATACAAGCAAGAAGAACCACAAGAACACACGGTGGCCACTATACAAGCAAGGAGAACCACAAGAACACACGGTGGCCACTATACAAGCAAGGAGAACCACAAGAACACACGGTGGCCACTATACAAGCAAGGAGAACCACAAGAACATAAGGTGGCCACTATACAAGCAAGGAGAACCACAAGAACACACGGTGGCCACTATACAAGCAAGGAGAACCAAAGAACACACGGTGGCCACTATACAAGCAAGGAGAACCACAAGAACACACGGTGGCCACTATACAAGCAAGGAGTACCACAAGAACACACGGTGGCCACTGTTGACCACGAACATCTTCGACTTGGGTTGTTTTTGGCGCGAGAACTTGTGAGAGTAATAGACCGGTAAATGATCGTGGAAATGCTAAATGATCTTTGCTTTACTTCAGTGCTAAAATAAAAGAGATTTACTGTTTTTTCTTTTATTTGGCCGGGCAAAAGAGAGTGTAAGATCAAATCTCATGGTAAACACACATACACTCACACACACACACACACACACACACACACACACACTCGGCCCTCTCCGTACCCATATGAAGGGGACGCCAGCGAACACCTCTTCACAAACTTTCAACCCACATCGCCTACTTCTTCTTCTTCAGCAGATTTTCAGTGTCAAGTTCTGAAGCTGATGATGACTGAATGGAACTTTTTCCGAACGTATGAACCTGGTGTACATATATGAGGTCATAATGTCACCCAGGCGATCAGTTTGAAAATATATGAAGAGGATCTGTTATGCCAGACGTGCGAGAACACTACGCGTGGAGTGTCGTGGTGTCTGTGGCCAATCGTTTCCTTGTTCTTTACCACCGCTGAACAATCTGTTCATCGGGAAATGTTCCTCTTTGTTCTACCGTCTTCATAATTCAGATATGATTTTGTTCCATGTTTTTTGTGTTAGCTGAGGTGACACGAGCGATTAAAATTGCCCTAATCAAGGCCATTTTATTAACGCTATATGACGTTAAAAACTATGATCATTGTAATGACTGGAGTAATGCCATCTCAGTTATTAACTCTAACTCCAGTACCACGAGAAATATCATTGAATCTTCTATTGTTAAACACACAAAAAATTTTAACCATAATATTAGTGAAGGTCTATACAAATTGGATAACTTTATGGCTGATAAAGTTTGTAAACAATTCCCCTTCTTGTCCATATAATAAGTTTATGATACGCTCGTTGTCTGTCTTGGACAATCACATGTTTACCAAATGGCGTCCTAGCTACGTCTCTTCGTTGTATATCAACTGACTTATATTTCTCTCTTGTGTCTCCCCTGATGATGTGATTATTACACGAAATTGCACTTGGGAACTTATCGTGTTTCATTTTCCCCGTGGATTTATAGGAACATGTATATATACAGACCTGTCCCTTAAGGGCAGATGAACAGCTAAGTTAAGTGTGTACCGCCTGCTGGTACTAGCATTCGAAAGTATACTGGTTCGAACCCTGGCTGGTACATGATTCCATCCAGGGTCATGCACACTGACCACTCTACCACGGAGGTCTGAAAGCTCATGGTATCTCACATTATTCATTAATCGAACTTTTAATCCACCATTACAATCAATATGTCATTTGTCTCTTGTTAAATAGCTTACCAAAATTCCAATGCTAGACATAAATGGATAACATAAACATCATCATTCACTGTAGGTATGAATAAATAATTTAAATCTTGTGTATTTGATTTTTTTTTATTACTTTTTTTATGGGCTTACGTGGTGTGGTGGTTAGCGTTTCTGACCATGACGCATTCACGGGCCCGTTCGCCCGCCCAGGGTCGAACATGGCAAAGGTTCGAATCCTGGTTGCTCCAGCGGGAGTTAGTCCCACAGTCAACCCAGCTGTTCATCCATGGGTACCTGGCTCAGGCTAAAGGTCGAACAAGCATCGTCCCGTCTCTCATTTTCTTTTCACATTTTCATTTTCTCTTTTCCTGTCCTCTTTCTTTTTCTTCACGTCACTTCTTCCCCCTCCTCTCTCTCTCTCTCTCTCTCTCTCTCTCTCTCTCTCTCTCTCTCTCTCTCTCGGGATCTCCTACCTCCCTTTCCCCCCTTCTCCCCTCGCCCCTCCACCCTTTCCCCTCCCTTTCCCCCCCTCCTTGTCGACTGGCCGGTTCTTACACTCTGGAATAACCATTAGCACTACATTACACTTCCCACAGCGTTTCGCTCACTCCGCTTGGGGGAGTGTCTTCTCCCAAAGACTTTCGCTCGGGATTTTAAGGGAGGGAGGGATGGAGGGAGGGGAGGTCCCCCCCTCCTCCCCCCCTCCCCCCCTACCCTCCCCAGCCCAGCCCAGGAGCAGCGGCAGGAGGAGGCGTTTTACACCACAAGGAGACAAACTCTCCCTGCAACGGACTGGACAAAACCGCCTTTGTTGGAAGGGGGGGGTTTGGGGGGTGGGGGGGTTGTGGTACGTTGCGTATGTCCATGGTGTGTGGGGGGGTATGTGGGGGGGTATATCAAGGGTGAATACTAACGGGGGGAAGAATAGGAAAGGAGTATGCTAAGGGAGTATGCTAAGAGAGTATATTGAGGGAATATGCTAAGGAAGTATACAAAGGGTGTATACTAAGAAAGTATACTGAGGGAATATGCTAAGGAAGTATACAAAGGGTGTATACTAAGAAAGTATACTGAGGGAATATATTAAGGAAGTATACAAAGGGTGTATACTAAGAAAGTATACCGAGGGAATATACTAAGGAAGTATACAAAGGGTGTATACTAAGAAAGTATACTGAGGGAATATACTAAGGAAGTATACAAAGGGTGTATACTAAGAAAGTATACCGAGGGAATATACTAAGGAAGTATACAAAGGGTGTATACTAAGAAAGTATACCGAGGGAATATACTAAGGAAGTATACAAAGGGTGTATACTAAGAGAGTATACCAAGGAAGTATTCTGAGAGTATACTAGGCTTTCACCCTATAAGAGTATACTAAGAGATAATACTAAGGGAATATACCAAGGAAGTATACTAAGAGATTATACGAACGGAATATGATAAGGGAGTATGCTATGGGAGGATAGTAAGGGAATATACTATGGGAGTATACTGTGGGAGAATACTAAGGGAATGAACTATGGAAGTATACTGAGAGGGGTATACTATGCGATCATACTAAGGGAATAAACTAATGAAATATACTAAGGGAATATACTAAGGGAGTATACTATGGGAGTATATTAGGGGATCAAACTAAGGGAATAAAATAATGGGTATACTAAAGGGGTATACGAAGAGAATGTACTAAGGGTGTATACTAAATGAATGTACTATTAGTATATACTAAAGAGGTATGCTAAAGGAGTTTGCTATGAGAATATACTAGGGCGTATACTAAGGGAGTATACTAAGGGCGTATACTAAGGGCGTATACTAAGGGAGTATACCAAGGGAGTATACTAAGGGCGTATACTAAGGGAGTATACCAAGGGAGTATACTAAGCGCGTATACTAAGGGAGTACATTAAGGGAATATACAAAGGGAATATGCTACGGTATTATAGTAAGAGAGTATACTAAGAGAATATACTAAGAGAATTTACTAAGAGTATACTATGGGAGTATACCACGAGATTGATGGGGGGGTAAAGTATAAAAGTTGGAAATTTAATCAAAGTATATTCAATTACGTTGTGATGAATTTTCGTAAATGATCTATTGCTGGCCCAACTTACGTTGCTCGTAAAGTGATTTTGTCGTAAGATTCTACGACAGACCTTCCTCTTACGTCTTTCTTAACGTGGGCTTCTCTTAAGATACGACTTCCTTCTTACGTCGCTCGTAAGGCGATTCTGTCGCAAGGTTTTTTACGTCTGGTACGACGGAGTACGACTTTCTTCATTCGTCGCTCGTAAAGCGAATCTTTCGCAAGATTTACGTATGGAGCGATTTTCTCCTTACGTCTCCAGTAATGTGATTTGGTCGCAAAAAGCAAGTGTCTTCGAATTTCGCTCTTGCGTCATTCGCAACACTTCGTAAGAATCACGTTTGGTAAGATCTTATTTCTACGTCGTTCGTAAGAATCAAAGGACGGTAGGAAAAATTCCCTTCTACGTCACTCGTAAGAATCACGAACGGTAGAATCTTTCTCCTTACGTCGCTCGTGAGTCACGTACGGTAAGAATTCCCTCCTACGTCGCTCGTATGAATCATTTACGGTAAGACTTCGCCCTTACGATGCTCGTAAGAATCACATAGAGTTGCACTTCACTCTTCGGTCGTACGACTCCCCTCTCGCGTCCGTCATCGCAAGAGTGAGGTACGATGGGAGTTCCCTCGTACGTCCCTCGCAGCACAACTTTGTCGTAAGAGACTTAAGTGAAATACGTCTTTCCTCTGCAGTCGTGTGTGATACGTCAGTGCACGTTTTCTGTGGCATTTTTGTTTTCTGTGGCTGTTCTTTGTTTTCTGTGGCTATTTTCTGTTTTCTATGGCTATTTTTTGTTTTCTGTGGCTATTTTCTGTTTTCTATGGCTATTTTTTAGTTTTCTGTGGCTATTTTTTGTTTTCTGTGGCTATTTTTCTTTCTGTGGCTATTTTTTGTTTTCTGTGGCTATTTTATGTTTTCTGTGGCTATTCTTTCTGTGCCTATCTTTTGTTTTCTGTGACCATTCTTTGTTTTCTGAGACTATTTTTGTTTTCTGTGGCTATTTTTTGTTTTCAATGGCTATTTTCTCTGTGGCTATTTTTTGTTTTCTGTGGCTATTTTTCTTTCTGTGGCTATTTTTTGTTTTCTGTGGCTATTTTTCTTTCTCTGGCTATTTTTTGTTTTCTGTGGCTATTTTTTTCTGTGGCTATTTTTTGTTTTCTGGGGCTATTCTTTCTGTGCCTATCTTTTGTTTTCTGTGACCATTCTTTGTTTTCTGAGACTATTTTTTTGTTTTCTGTGGCTATTTTTTGTTTTCTATGGCTATTTTTTCTGTGGCTATTTTTTGTTTTCTGTGGCTATTCTTTGTTTTCTGAGACTATTTTTGTTTTCTGTGGCTATTATTTGTTTTCTATGGCTATTTTTTCTGTGGCTATCTTTTGTTTTCTGTGGCAGTTCTTTGTTTTCTGCGGCTATTTTTTGTTTTCTGTGGCTATTTTTGTTTTCTGCGATAATATTTGTTTTCTGGGGCTAGTTTTAGTTTTCTGTGGCTATTTTTGTTTTCAGCGATAATATTTGTTTTCTGGGGCTAGTTTTTGTTTTCTGTGGCTATTTGTGTTTTCTGCGGCCCTTTTTTGCTTTCTGTGGCTATTTTCTGTTTTCTGTGACTATTTTCTTCTTTCTCTCTGGGGTTCTTAGGGAGACGTTTCTCCAGGTTGCCAGCGTCGGGTGTCGTATCTTTGCCTGGGTTTGCCTGGGAGTGGCAGCCACTGGTGTATGAGGCAGCTGGCGACAACGACCACGCTGCTAGGTCGTAACTAGGCTACGTTATAGTCGTCTTCACCACTGCGGTGGAACAACGACCCCATCCCCCACCCCACCCCACCATACCAACCAAATCTTCTCTTCAGCTAAACGCGGTTCTGGTCGTCGATAGCAATGTTATAGTTGTCGCTAGCAGTGTTATAGTCGTCACTAGCAGTGTTCTAGTCGTTGCTAGCAGTGTTACAGTCGTTGTTAGCAGTGTTACAGCCGTCACTAGCAGTGTTATAGTCGTTGATAACAGCGTTATAGTCGTTGCTAGCAGTGTTATAGCGTCGCTAGCAGTGTTATAGTCGTCGCTAGCAGTGTTCTAGTCGTTGCTAGCAGTGTTACAGTCGTTGTTAGCAGTGTTACAGCCGTCACTAGCAGTGTTATAGTCGTTGATAGCAGCGTTAAAGTCGCCGCTAGCAGTGTTATAGTCATCGCTAGCAGCGTTATAGTCGTCGCTAGCAGTGTTCTAGTCGTTGCTAGCAGTGTTACAGTCGTTGCTAGCAGTGTTACAGTCGTTGTTAGCAGTGTTACAGCCGTCGCTAGCAGTGTTATAGTCGTCGCTAGCAGTGTTCTAGTCGTTGCTTGCAGTGTTATAGTCGTCGCTAGCAGTGTTCTAGTCGTTGCTTGCAGTGTTATAGTCGTAGCTAGCAGTGTTATAGTCGTCGCTAGCAGTGTTCTAGTCGTTGCTAGCAATATTACAGTCGTTGTTAGCAGTGTTATAGTCGTCGCTAGCAGTGTTATAGTCGTCGCTAACAGTGTTACAGTCGTCGCTACCATTGTTCTAGTCGTTGCTAGCAGTGTTACAGTCGTTGCTAGTAGTGTTAAGAGTGGTCAACAGCAGTGTAATAATCGTCACTAGCAATGTTATAATCGTCACTAGTAGTGTTATAATCATCGCTCGCGGTATCATAATCGTCACTACAATGATATATTCATCACTAGCAGTGTTATAATCATCACTAGCAATGTAATAATCGTCACTAGCAGTGTTATAATCGTCGCTAGCAGTGTAAGATCGTCACTAGCAATGTTACGATCGTCACTAGTAGTGTTATAATCATCGCTCGCGGTATCATAACCGTCACTGCAATAATATATTCATAACTAGCAGTTTTATAATTGTCACTACAATAATATATTCATAACTAGCAGTTTTATAATTGTCACTACAATAATATATTCATAACTAGCAGTTTTATAATTGTCACTAGCAGTGTTATAATCGTCACTTACAGTGTTATAATCGTCACTAGCAATGTAAAAATCGTCACTAGCGGTGTTATAATCGTCACTAGCAGTGTTATCATGATCACCAGCAGTGTTATAATCATTAGCAGTATTATGATCGTCACTAGCAGTGTTTTCATAATCACTAGCAATATTATAAAATTCGTCACTAGCAATGTTATAATCGTCATAAGCAGTATTATAGTCGTCACTAGCAATGTTATAATCGTCACTAGCAATGTTATAATCGTCATTAGCAGTGTTATAATCGTCGCTAACAGCGTTAGCATCATCACTAGCAGTGTTATAATCGTCGCTAGCAGTGCTATCATCATCAATGGAAGTGTTATCATCATCACTAGCAATGTTATAATCGTCACAACAATGTTATAATCATTACTAGCAGTGTTATTAATCGTCACTGGAAATGTTATCATCATCACTAGCAGAGTTATAATCGTCACTGGCAGTGCCATCATCATTACTAGCAGTGTTACCAACACTAGCAATGTTGTAATCGTCACTAGTAGTGTTATAATCGTTACTGGCAGTGCTATCATCATCACTAGCAATGTTATAAACGTCTCTAGCAATGTTATAATCGTCACTAGCAGTGTTATAATCGTCACTAGCAGTGTTATAATCGTCACTAGCAGTGTTATAATCGTCACTAGCAATGTTATGATCGTCACTAGCAGTGTTATAATCGTCACTGGCAGTGCTATCATCACCCCTAGCAGGGTTATAATCGTCACTAGCAATGTTATAATCGTCACTATTAATGTTATAATCGTCACTAACAATGTTACAATCGTCACTAGCAGTGTTATCATCATCACTAGCAGTATTATCATCATCACTAGCAGTGTTATCATCATCACTAGCAGTATTATCATCATCACTAGCAGTATTATCATCATCACTAGCAGTCTCTACTGACATCCACTGAAAACTCGAGAACGAAGGGATGGGTGTGATTAACCCCTTAAATAACGCTATACGTGCACGTTGTATGCAAAGTAGACGAAGAATGGAGTTAATCTTCGCTCGCGTCGATCCCAAATCTTTCTATCTCCTTTTCTTTTTTTTTTTTTTTGTAATTCGAAAACAATCTTGGCGAGCGTCAAAATGAGATCCTCCCGTTTCACGTCTTCCATTCTGGTTACGGAAGCTGTAAGTAACATTAGCGGGGCTTTGGCACGGGAAGGCTGGGACGCAATATTAGTGACTGTTCGGCACACACAGATGGCCTGTGAGACGTCCAGGACATCGGAATGGAAGCTCAAACCTCCAACCATTCCAAAGGAAAACGGGGACTGCTTCCTTCCTTCATTGCTGTGCTGGACTGAAGTGTTATCTCTGGGATTGGAGACACAGGGAAGGATGGTGTCATGAGGAGGGAAGGGAAGGGAAGGGTGACAGATAATATGATGAGGAAATGATGAGAGGATGATGATAATGATGATGATAATGATGATGATGATGATGATAAGGAGGAGGAGAATGATAATGATGATGTCTTCTCTAAGTCATTTCCAGATCCAGTTCTGTCACCATGGTATTTCTAGTCCCAGTTCCCCTTTCTCCATACTATCTTGAGTTCCAGTTCTCTATCCTCCATGGTATTTCCAGTTCCAGTCCTGTCTCCTCCATGGCATTTCCAGTCTCAAACTCAATCTTCTCCATGCTACTTCCAGTTCCAGGACCTTGTCTTCTCCATGCTACTTCCAGTTCCAGGACCTTGTCTTCTCCATACCACTTCCAGTTCCAGGACCCTGTCTTCTCCATGGTACTTCCAGTTTCAGGACCCTGTCTTCTCCATGCTACTTCCAGTTCCAGGACCCTGTCTTCTCCATGCTAACTCCGGTTCCAGGACCTTGTCTCCTCCATGCTACTTCCACTTCCAGGACCCTGTCTTCTCCATGCTACCTCCAGTTCCAGGAACCTGTCTTCTCCATGCTACCTCCAATTCCAGGGCCTTGTCTTCTCCATGTTACCTCCAGTTCCAGGAACCTGTCTTCTCCATGCTACCTCTAGTTCCAGGACCTTGTCTTTTCCATGCTACGTCCAGTTCCAGGACCCTGTCTTCTCCATGCTGCTTTCAGTTCCAGGACCCTGTCTTCTCCATGCTACTTCCAGTTCCAGGACCCTGTCTTCTCCATGCTACTTCCAGTTCTAGGGCCTTGTCTTCTCCATGCTACTTCCAGTTCTAGGGCCTTGTCTTCTCCATGCCACTTCCAGGACCCCATCTTCTCCATGCTACTTCCAGTTCCAGGACCCTGTCTTCTCCATGTTCTATCTCCTTCCAGCCCTGTCTTCTCCAACGCAGCCCAAAGCACAATTCTCATAACGACAATTTGTCACTGGCGTATCTATGACCCTTCGAAGGATTTCCAGGTCTCTGTTTTAATTCCCCCCCCCCCCCATTTGCATGTGTGTCATGGTCTTCTGGAAATGGTAAAAAGAAAAGGAGGAAAAAGAAGAAGAAGAAGAAGAAGAAGAAGAAGAAGAAGAAGAAGAAGAAGAAGAAGGAGGAGAAGAG